>NC_042620.1:331512765-331690265 GCF_901001135.1 Rhinatrema bivittatum
TCTTTATGCCTATCTACAATCAGAAGCTGGCTCTCCCATAATAAACTAACATTAAACATCAACAGAACAGAAGTCATCCTTTCGGGTCGAAATCCATCAGAACAGGTCTCCAGTTACTTCACTTTCGAAGCTTGTACTCGCTACATAAAACAAGAAGTCCATAATCTCGCTGTCATTCTTGATCCAACCCTCTCCATAGACGGCCAGATTAAGTCAGTAGTATGCTGATTTGCTAAACTGAGGCTCCTCTGCCATTTAAAAACCCTTCTTGAGCCAACTGACTTTCGAACGGTTCTTCAATCATTGAGTCATCCTACCACTGACTATTGTAACTGCCTTTACACCGGTACCCCCAATATTTAATCAAGCTATTACAAGTGGTACAGAATGCGGCAACTCGTTTACTTACAGCAACCGACTACTAAGACCATATCATGTCCAAAAATTACACTGACTTCCAATTCAACCAACACATCCACTATAAACTCTCTGTCTTTAATCACAACCTTCTCAATGATGTCACTTCACCTTGGACCAGCTCCACTCTGAAGATATGCATATCCTCTAGAACCTTATGCTCTTCCTCTTAATCATTGCTTGATATTACTCCTGCACGCCTGGCCCATCTTACCGCAACACGAGAAAAGGACATTCCCAATGGCAGGCCCCCATTATTTGCAACTCATTACCTCCAGATCTACACCACATAGAAGATCTGAAGCAGTTTAAGAAAGCTTTAAAAACTTATTTCTTCAAAATAGCTTTCATACCAACTAGCTAGACTCACCTTTGTTTCCGTTAATCCAATTAACCATGCAATTAGAAGTGTGACAGGCTACGCCAATCATTAACATAATCCCTATGTGATTTTTCTATCTAAGGGCCTTATTTACTAAGCATTTTTCCCATAGATACAGAATGAGAGAAAAGCCTCAGCAAATGATGCCCTAAGAGCAGTAGGAGGGGTTTTGATATCTTTTATTCCTCCCACTGCTACACCCCACCTTTTTGGAGCATGCCCAGTGTTTCAGTGGGAAGAAGACAGAGGAAGAGTGGATCAGGAGCCTTGGAGGAGGAAGGAGGCTAGAGATTCCTCAAGGATCTCAAGGCAACAGGACAAGAGATTTCCCCAAGATCTTGGTGGCTGCGGAGCTGGAGATTCCCTCTGGATCTCAGAGAAGGCAATTCAAACATTTGCCAAAGAGGGGTTTTTTTTTTATATATCTCTCTTTATTTAAAGAAACAGAATAGCAATAGCCAATAAAATATTGGGAAGATCTTGGCAATACAAAATATCCAAAGAATAAAAAATGACAAAATCATCTCCAAAGCAGATGAACAATCATTAACATTCAACCATAACCATGCATCAGTAAAACTTGCCTTGTCTATCAATCAGGTGGTATACAGCAGGGGTGAGCAATTCCAGTCCTCGAGGGTCACAAACCAGTCGGGTTTCTAGGATATCCCAAATGAATATGCATGAGAGAAATGTGCATGCATACTGCCTCAGCTGCATGCAAATCTATATCATGCATATTCATTAGGGATATACATCAGTCCCTCACTTTATTACATCTAGATAATTTCAATCTATCCAGCCATATATCATGCCAATCACCTGCATCAAAATTTAGAGAGAGGTCATTAATTCAATGCTGAATCAACGTCTCTGGAGTGTCAGGGTCACGACTCTCATTCATAAGCTATATATACAATCTGGATATCAGTTTACGATGATACTTAGGTCCTGTGAAAGAGGTTATGAGGAAGAGATTTTTGAGATTTTTGGATTTTTACTGACCAGTGTCCGAGGGAAAGGCTGGAATCGGAGATCTTTTGACCTATTGAACAGAAGGATGCAGACTTTTGAGCCGCTAACTCAAGAGACTAGTGTTTTGACAATTGACTTGCAGTTGAAGATTTTTACTTGTTGGAACCCAGTTTGGATATTTTTACTTAGGGATTTTTCCAGACCAGTTCATCCCTGAGCTGGAGCTACACTCTAGTTATCCCACTCTCACTGGTGTGGCCATTTTCAATCAGGATGAAGGTGCAAGAGCAAGAAGGCAGGTGAGCAGAGTAAGGATGGACAGAGAAACCAGTTGCTTTTTATTGATCATTGGATGTAGGTTGATTCTTATTTTTGTCATCTTGACCTGGATTCTCTTCTGTAAGTGACCGTAAAGACTATCTTTTTTATTTGAACACCAGCTACAAACGCCAGTGTTTTCATTGAGTTTTACCCAAGTGTAGACTTAACAGGGGATGGATGGACCCTTTTGTGCTTCCTGGTTTCTTCCGGTTGTGCTGGTGTTGGCATCCCTGCTTTTACTTGCCACTACTTAGCACCTTCTGGAAATTGTTAATACAGAGGGTGGAGCGGTCACGGAGATCGTGGTGGGTAGCGCCAGGGGCCTAGAAAGAGAAATCTTCCTTCTCCATCTGAAGCTGAACCCAGACCCATGGCACCTCTAGTCTTCTAAAAAAGCACAGAAATGGGGGATCGGCTACAGAAGGAACTCGCCCAAGTTTGTACAATTGTTCTTTAACTGTCTTTTGAACTTTAATTGGCATTTTATTTGGTTTTTTTTACATATATTTATCTGGAACTCACTCCGATTTGTGGAGGGGAATATTTTAAAATAAAATACCCATGGGTCCATATTCAAAAAGGCCCCTACATTAGGCTCCTCTTTTCAACTGACCTTAGTAGCTCAGGTTTTCAGCTGAAAATCCACCTAAATTGAGGCCTGCTGTTAATTCTCCTAGCTTTAGAAAGGTGTCTAATGCTGGAAATCAATGCTGATAATCACAAGGGGTGGGAGCTTGAAACATTTCATGGCCATTTCGGGTCCACCCCCAGATTATTGGTTATAATTTCATTGTGCTGCTTCATTTAAAAAAAAAAAAATTGTAAAAAAATCAGAGCTCCCCCACCACTACCAGCGGACTCCCTCCGACCCCCCAGCACTCATCACAAACACCTGGTGTCCTAGTGGAGGGTCCAGGAGCGATTTACCGCTCCTCATTCAAAATGGTGCCGGCCACCCTTTGCCCTTAACATGTGACGGGGGCTGCCAGTGCTATTGGGCAACCCCCCGTCACATGGCAGGGGCAAAGGTTGGAGTGCACCATTTTACTAAATCACTCCTGGGCCACCCATTAGACCACCAGGTGTTTGTGGTGAGTACTGGGGGGGGGGGGGGGGTCACTGGTGGGAGGCTCTGATTGTTTTTATAAATGGGAAGGGTTTTGTTTCCCCCCCCCTTACATTTTTTTTAACCCCGCCCCAAAATAAGATAGGGGAAAAGCAACATGAAATTTTGTGGTTTTTCCTACCATTTTTTTGTTTTTTTGCGAAATACAACAGCTCGTCTGTATTTCCTTATTTTGTTGCAAACGACTTCCTTCCCCTAATAATCAGCTTCATCTGTCCCGCTAAGTTTGAAAATCCTGCTGCGCTGACCGGCCCAGATAACTATTTATCCAGCTAGGAAGTTATCTGGCTGAGTCGGGAGTGGGGCAGAGGCGTTCTGAGCAGAGCTAAAGTTAGGTGGATAGGCTCTAATTTCCAGCGTTATCTGCCCAGCATAGATCTTTGGCTGCCCTGCAGGTAGCTGGATAAACATTAAGATAGTACAGAGAAGGGCTACCAAAATGATAAGGGGAATGGAACAACTCCCCTATGAGGAAAGACTAAAGAGGTTAGGACTTTTCAGCTTGGAGAAAAGATGGCTGAGGGGGGATATGATAGAGGTGTTTAAAATCATGAGAGGTCTAGAACGGGTAGATGTGAATCGGTTATTTACTCTTTCGAATAGTAGAAGGACTAGGGGACACTCCATGAAGTTAGCATGGGGCACATTTAAAACTAATCGGAGAAAGTTCTTTTTTACTCAACGCACAATTAAACTCTGGAATTTGTTGCCAGAGGATGTGGTTAGTGCAGTTAGTATAGCTGTGTTTAAAAAAGGATTGGATAAGTTCTTGGAGGAGAAGTCCATTACCTGCTATTAAGTTCACTTAGAGAATAGCCACTGCCATTAGCAATGGTTACATGGAATAGACTTAGTTTTTGGGTACTTGCCAGGTTCTTATGGCCTGGATTGGCCACTGTTGGAAACAGGATGCTGGGCTTGATGGACCCTTGGTCTGACCCAGTATGGCATTTTCTTATGTTCTTATGTTCTTAGCTAGGGATCTTCAGCAGCATCCTTACTCTGCTGAATACGCCTGTAAAATGATCCAGGGAAGTCTTATCCGGCTCACTTTGCTAACTCTGTCCCTGTCCTTAGGCCGTGCCACGGTTGATGCAGCCTAGTAGGCGAACCCACTAGCCCCATGTCGACAGCTGATGGACCCACCCTTTCCGGGACTGGAACAGGAGTTTCACCCGGACTAGCCCCGTTCCCCGCAGGTTGAGCCTTTGGGTTCCAGGGTCCGGCAGGGGTTTGGGCGAATGTTCCCTTAAACAGCGGTCAGAGAGTCCTGGTTTGGGCAGACAGCAAGCACATGATACCCAGGTCCAGGCCAAGAGTCAGGGCAGGTAGCGAGCAGTCAATATCCAGGGGGACAGGCGGCAATCCAAGAGGAGAAGTCAGAATCCAAGGCAGAGGCCAAGACAGACAAACTGAATAGTGATGAGACGCTGAAGGCTAAGACAGCTGAACGGACAAGATGAGGCAAGACAGGGCCCCGAGACGCAGGGCAAGGCGGAAGGAAAGAATAAGGCAAGGAGGGCAAAGAAAGGGCACAAACCAGGCAAGGCAAGACAGCAGGAAGACGAAGCAGGCACAGGGACCACAAGACGAGCCACGGGAACAGCGAGACCAGGCATGGGAATGAGCCACACGCACTGCAAGGCAGGAGGACCTGCTGCTGAGGTGCTGGGCTGGGAGCGCGGCTGAGGTCTAACTCCCCCAGCCCACGCTGACGTCATCTCTCGGAGCTGCCCCCTGGGCTTTCCTGCCGCGGGGGTTTCTATCATCATGCACGAGCGTCTAAGGGGAGCCCTGACAGAATAAATGCAGCTGGCCACGTTTACAGCCCCCATAGCCACCCTCTTTTTAGGCTTCGAAATGTAGATGGCTCAAACCTAGTACATTTTCAAAAGGCCAATTTAGGAGCCAAAAGTCCTGAAAGTCAGGAGCCCATCCCCTTTTAAAAACCCGACCTCTTCATTTCCTTCCATTTCAGCATCACTAGAACCAAAATGAGACACAAAAAAAAATAGCGAACCCTAGCAAAACAAAAAAACACAAGCAGCCAACACGGAACAGAGCGTCACCAAGCCAGGCCTCCGGGGCGAGGAATTCAGTGCCAGAACGACTTCTCCTTTAAAGCAGCGCGGAACGGGAGCCATCGCTCTCAGGGTCCCGGGGGGGTGGTGAATGACGTTTCCGACAGCTCCGTGGAGAGCCGTCTCCAGGGTGGATCCTGGGTCCATCCGCATTTAACTGCCCTGAAAGCTCAGGAAAGCCGGGGCGAGGAGCAGCGGGCCATGCCCGCCCTCGGGGATGCGAGTTTGCCCGTCGGCGCCCGCTTCCTTGGGAGCCTCGGGATATGGACGCAGGCTTTCTTTGGGCAGTAGCGTTTAGCGACTCACTGAACGGGCAACTAAAATCGTAACGCGTCATTCCCCACCACATAGGGGTTTTTGCTCCTGACCTGGAAGTCTTCTGCTGTAACGTTGCAGCTTGATCGGATTCGGGACCGAGAGTCTCCACTTACAACCATCTGGGGATTCCCCCCCCCCCCCCTCCCCTCCGTTTACATCCTGATTTCAGTCACGGCAGCGATAATCCCAGGCCTGGGGCCATGGCCCCACTATTGTGTCACCCCTTAAGCGAGGTCTACAGCTCTCACTCCTCCGCCCCCCAGCATGGGGGGGGGGGGGGGGGGCTGCGGGCACTGCTTCTGCGGCCTCCCCAGCCGATCCGGGGGAGCGGCAGACCCAATTTAGGGAGTGAGCCGGGGAACTTCTGATGGCAGCCATTAGGCCAGTCCCCAAAATTAATTTTGAAAAAAAAACCCAAAAAACAGAGAACTAGAATGAAGCTAAACTTTCAGGAGATCTCAATCCCACCCCTGCCACCAATTTATGGTGTAACTCTGGGAAGGTCACTATCAGCCTCATTTTACCCACATTATTCCTTCCCGAGTCTTCCCCCTTTGGGATCTTTCACACTGATCGGGTACCAAACCTGGCAGCCAGATGTTCCTCCTCAGAGACAGCTGCATGCATGTTTCCAGAATATTAAAACTGTAAAGTATGCATGGAATCTGTTGGGCGGAAAATTGATATTTAACTGCAAATAATACAAAAAAAATATATTATTGTTAGCCACTTCCATCTGTCCATCTGTCTGTCCATCTGTCTGTCCACCTCTTCCTGGTCAGCAGGGAGCACACGGAGGCATTTTGCCAGCTCTTTAACCAAGCACAGAAACGGTCAGACCCTGCCGCTCATCTCCGAGGGCCAAGCCTGAATGTCAGGCTCCGTTCAGCACTCCTGCTAACCAAAGCGCAGGCCAATTAACGCTGCATACTGCATGCAAATTCTTCTCATGCATATTCATTTTGGATATCCCAAAGGCCTGATCAGTTTGTGACGCTCATATACCAGGTGTTGCCTTCCTCGCTTCATTAAACTTTGACATCTAATCAGTCGACTTATATCCCAGTGACTGAACGTCCTGCTCTACGCATCACCACTCAAAGTTTTTAAAGTGTTCGACAAGAGGAAGACTTCACATCACTGACTGAAGCCAGGATTCACACTTCAGACACCTCTCTCTTGGCCATTACTGGCCTCCAGGACAGAATAGGCAGGACCTAGCAATGCCTTATTTGTCACTTCTGCAATCAAACCTTGCTGACCCCATAGTCAGCTGGGGCCCTGGGATGTGGGCACACAGTACTCCAGACACTCCCTTCCCTTGTGCACCGAAAGCTTTTTCTTTTGATTTGTGCATATCCCACGCGTGGGAGTTTCTCTCTCCAGCCCAGCCGTTCCCTGACCCTTGCCGGCTGCCGTGGCAGGAGGAGTAAATTCTGCAGACCGCGCTCTCTCCGAGCACTGGCTCGGGATGAACAGGACAGCACTGCGCTCGGAAGCAGGCCGCGTGGACTCGAAACCTCGACGTCCGCCAGCTGCAGCTCCGTATCGACCTTGAGCGGAGAGGCAAGCAAAGGATCAGAAGACGGAAATACTCTCCAGCCTCAAAAACACGGACCTCCTAGTTCCCCGTTTCCACCAATCAGACAGCAGCAGTGGCAGGAAACGTGCGATGCGTCCCACCGAGTCGAGTGTTTCGCACGAGCATTTAGCAAAGGCCCACCTGACACGTACAGCAGATGCACGAGCAGCATGCGTCAGGCTCTGGGTCACTCCGTGGCACCGTGGCACCGGCTGCGTTACCGGGCTTCAAGTGTGGGCACGGAACATGGCAGCGTCCGTCCCAGGTCGCAGACTACTGTGAAAAGAGCAAACCGGTAACGCCAGCCAGCATTAATGCGAGCGCCGTAACCTCCGCCGGTGCCGGCTCCTGGTTAGCGCAATTGCAATTACCACTAAAACAGCGCCACGCGGCTCCCATTTCGGGGCTCTCTGAGGGAAATCCTTCGCACATCTGATCGATAGTTAACTTGGGGTCGGCTCGTTTTCCGAAAGCGTCGCGCGTTTCACTCTGGGCCCCCCTAAAGTCGGGTCCGCCCGTGCGTCACTTCAGAATTGGGAGCCGAGGGCTGATGATCAGCCCCCAGGCGCCTGAACTCCACTCCTCCCCCCCCCCCCCCCCCCTTTTACCAGGAACCTAAATTTCAGTGCCTGGTGACGACAGCTGCCTAAATTGCGGTTCTTCACCCTAATCAAAGGGCCATGTAGACCTCTAAACTCCCGAAGTTGGGCCCCCTAAACTTTTTTGAAAGCTGAGCCCTTGGCACCTCACGCGGTTCCCCCCCCACCCTCGGGAAAGGCTTAACTTTTCTAATTCTACTTTGCATTTGAACCTCCCCTTTTTTTTTCAATTCATCCCACTCATCTCTGTCGGCCTTTCTGAAGTCCAGAGTGGGCCACCACCTCCCGCGGGTACGGCAGAAGGGAACGCCAGTGCTGAATCCCCCGGCCTCCCGAGCGGCCCACGGCGCCGTTATGAAAGCCCCCAGCCCATCGGGCCGCGCGCAGCCCTGCCTCCCCCTCTCCAAGGAGATGCAAGGGTTCTTGTCCATGGTGGGGGTGGGGGGGAGATCACCTCCAGGGTTCGCTGGTGGGGGGGGAAATAGCTTCCGTTGGGCCGCAGCGCCATCAGGCCCGGTGCAATGGCGTGCGCTCAGGCCGGCGCACAGGTCAACCCGTGTTTTTTGGACGCGCGTCCGTAACCCCTCATGCAACAAGGGGATTAGCGCGTCCGGAGTATGTGTCCAAACCAGCGCCTGGCTAATAGCGCTCGTCGCGTGTGAATGCCGTGTTGACGAGGCTTATTAGCTATTTCCCCCCCCCCCCCCTTAAATAAAAAAAAAAAAATAAACTCGTCCCCGACGCGTACGTTTTATCCTCGAAAATTAACGCCAGCCCCGGAGCTGGCGTTAAGTCTTGAGGATCCCCCAAACGTTTACAGAAAAGCAGAAGAAATAACTGCTTTTCTGTGGTTCCTCCGAGTTAATATCACGGCGATATCAAAGTCGGAGGAACCGAGAAAAGGAGTGACGTTAAAAAAAAAAAAAATGAAATAAATATATCGTCGGCGGTCAGGTTAGGGAAACAGACGCCAAATTGAGCGTCCGTTTCCGACCCCCGCGCGTGGCCACTTCTCCCGGGCACTCGATGCCACGGACGCGCTAGGGACGCACAATGTATCCCTAGCGCATCCTTTTCCGCGCGGTGGCTCATTTGCCTATTGCACTGGGAGCCCAGGAGAGGGGGGGGATGCTGCCAGTCTGGACGCACGTCTTTAGCGTGTCTGTGTTGCATTGACCTGCGTGAGTTTCCATTCGCATCCAGGGTATTACCCATTCTGAACTCTTCTCCAGCTCCCTCTCCCCTCCCACCCCCTTGCCTTTGTCTAGGGTGACAGACAACACCCTAAGTCCAGCCAGTAGGTGTCACTGTTGTGCAAGGAACGGGACTCCCTCCCTCTCTTCTCATCCATGGGGGCTATGACAATGGTATTTCAAGGAAATCAAATGAGATCTAACGATTAGATTGCCTACAACTCTAAGTGGCAGCAATGACATGGTTTCCAGTGCCTAATTAATAAAACAAACCTGTCTTCCATACGCTATAATTAAAAAGCAATATGCCAGCAGATTTTGTACCGCAGACCTGCTGCACATCCATTGCAAAATTGTAAAATTTTTAAACTTAATCTTACATCAATCCTGCTGTAAAAATCCGTCTTCTGACAATAATATGGCCGCATCTAACTTCGTGTAACTAGCGTTAACATACAGCGCTGACCCAGTACGAAAAGACTTCTGCGGGTATTCATTCTCCCTCCTCGGAAATGGCCTCTGACTCCCTCACTTCTAGTCTGCCGACTGGTTTTCAGGATATCCACCAGCAGCATTCAGGAGACATCTGCATAAGGCTGCTTAATTCGCAAATAATGGTGGCCATGAGAGTGTTAGTCAAGGAGAACCACAGGGGGATGGCCTCAGTCCTGCAGAGCTACAGGTGTAACATCTCTCCTTCTCTTGTTTTCCCCTTCGGAGGCGCGGTGCTCTGTACAGCACTGGGTCTCCGGAAGCAGCAGCCACGACCCGGGCACGTTCTGTGCATCACGGGTAAGCTGGGCTTCCTCTGTGAGGTGATCTGCAAAATGTTCAGTTACAACGTGGAGAAGGGAAAGCTTAACTCTGCCAAGCGGAGCTTTTCCTGTGCAGCAGCAACAAACAGGAAACTCTCCTCCTGTGCAACAATTCTCACGTCGGGGCTGTAAAAGGAAGCACAGAGCAGGACGGCAGAAAAGACAGCGGGGGGGGGCCCATCCACTTCTCCTGCTCAGCTTCACAGTCCCTTCCTCTCCTTCAGAGAATCCTCTGTGCTTTCCTGAATTTAGTTTGCCATCCTGGTCTCCGCCACCGTTCCCCATGCGTCCACCACTGTGTCCGTAAATAAATCATTTCCTTACATCACTCCTGAGCCTACCCCCCCTTTTACAGCCTCCTCTCCACTGACAGACCTTCACCTCTTGGGCATTTATTCCTTGGAGTTATTTAACAGTCTCTACCCTATCTCCCCCTTTCGCTCCTTTCCTCCAGGCTGTGCCTGGATGGGTCTTTAAGTATATTCCCATATGCTTTATGATGAAGTGCCTTTAACATTGTAGTACACGGTACTGCACAGAAGGAATACCACCTCCCGTTTCCTGCTCACTATCCCCTCTTCCTAGTCACCCAAGCATCCCTTCTGGCTTTTGCCGTTACCTGTTCAGCCATCTGAAGATCGTCAGATGTGATCGCCCTCAGATCCCGCTCCTGTTTTGTGCACAAAGCACCCCCTTCGGTTCCTCAGTCCAAAGGCATAACCCTGCAATTTTTTTAGTATTACATTTCAGCTGCCAAACTCTTGACCGTGCCGCAAACGTCACAAGATCCCTCCTCATCTTTTCCAAACCTTCCAAGGGTGTCTGCCCTGTTGCGGGTTTTGGTATCCTCTGCAAAACAGGCAAACCTTTTTGACAGCCCTTCCACAATATTGCTTGCAAAAAATGTCAGACAGAACTGGCTTGTTCCCTGCAGCACAACAGATAACCCCAAGGCTTGACAAACCCTGAGCGCCGGGATAACATGGCAACCAGAAATTTAGGGGTGGCACTTACGGTACTGCTGGGCCAATCAGAGTCAGCTCTGGCAACCTATGCAGCCAGCAGAAGAGGCAGCAAAGCCGGCAACCACGTGGGTCAGTGGAAGACGGCACCGGCGACATCAGCACTTCCACCACAAGCTGAAGAGGAGCAGTGGGCTTGGAGGAAGACGAGGACCCACACAGGCCTGCTGACTGCTTCCCACGCGGCCAAAAGATTGTTGTGCAGCATCGGATGGAGAATGCAGTGAGAGAGATAGGGGATGGGTGGAGAGAGAGAGAGATTGCTCCAGCAGGGTGGTGAGGGGTGGTGGTGGTGAGAAGGGCCTGCTGAGAGAGATTGCTCCGGAGGTAAGGGGGAGTACCTGGGGACTCTCTGGATTTCACCCAGAGACTCTGGAAATTTGTATTAATTGTTGGGACTCTGGGGAAACACTGGAAAGCTTTGGGTCTCTTTGCTTCCTGCTCCAGCCACTCCCATTCAGTAGGCCTGCAGGGAATGGGAGAAGAGAGATACCCACATACGGTACAATATAAGCGCTTTCCCCCGATCCAACTCTCTGGGTCACCCAATCAAAGAAATTGACCGGATTCGTCTGACCAGATTTACCTCTTGCTAAAACCACACTGCCCCTGGACCTCGCAATCCACTGGATGCAAAACTGCAGCGATTCCAATAACTTACTCGCCGTGGAGGTCAGTGAAACCGGCCTGTGGTTCTCAGCCTCCCACTTTTGCGACGAGGAACATTTGCCTGTCTCCAAGCCCTTGGGAATCACTTCCCCCGCTCCAAAGAACCGTTCACAAAGTTCAAACAGTGGCGCTGCTGGTACTGCTCTAAGTTCCCTTAACACCCTTGGATGTGTCCCGTCGGGTCCCACCGTTTTCTCTGCTTTTAGTTTTGCTGGCTCCTCGTGAACACGAGAAAACAGCTGAAGGTAACATGGACAGCTACAGGAATCAGTAGGACAACATAAAGAAGATACTCCACTTGATCACTGTCATACGTATATAAGTGTGCACGTAACTATATAAGTGTGCGCGCACGTGTCAGAAGCTCGGGCTGTGCCCGCTAGGGAACTCACTGCATCAGATCAAGCTGAGTGATGCACACAGTAATAAAGAACTCTTTTGCCCTCTGAAGTGTTTTACTTCAGACAGATAAATGTAATTGTATTGGCAGATGAGAAACTCTGACACTTGCTCTCGGTACAGCTGTCGTCTGGTTTTAAATGCTCCAAAACCGGCCTCCTGCCGCTCATGTTCTGACTGGTTGCTCAGATGGATCACGATTAACACTTTTTCTTGCATTAAAAAAGGCGTGATGGCGTTTAGATTAAAAAGTTACTACCCAACCGCTGTTCATCGAAGATGGATTTTACGTGGTGAAATGAAAAAAAAATAAAAAATTGGTGCCTGAGGGCCGACAGTCAATTTCCAGCGGCAAAGGCTGCGCGTCTCCATACCAGTTCCCTGAGTCATCCAATCTTTGCGATGAAAGGCTCTGCATCGCTTTTGCCATTGCACCGAGCCATCCAGCCCTTTGGGCAAAAGGCTCTCTGTCCTTACACCGAGCCACAAGGGTCATCCCATCCCTCCCTTCAAAAAGCCAGGGCTTCAATCTTTTGTTCCAGCTCCTTTTCAGAACCAGTGAATAAAACGTATTCATCTTCAAATGCACGAGAAATTAAAAGCGGTCGATCCCCTGCGTAACAATTCAGCAAAAGGAAGAGAGGGCAGTGCTAAACAATTTTCCTATGTGTACCTATTCCCTCTCTCTCTCTCTACAAGAACAGAACCTGCTGCCTCCTCAAAGCTCTGAACCGCAGGATTTTGGCAGCATTTGAAAAAAAAAACAGCACCATTTTCCATGTACTTGAGAAAAAATAATTCATTGTATTATTTCGGTTAATGAAGGTGCAGTCCTCCTTCGGAGAAAACAAACCAAACGCCGGTGCTGGGCTGGTTTTCCGAAAGCGCACGCTGCGAGGAGCCGAGCACGCGCCCCCCCCCCCCCTGTGCACGCATCCAAACCGCCCCAGGAGTTGGGGGGAGGGGTAGAAATTTTGCGCGCCACGCCGCCATAATCGCTCTGCTCTCCCCGGAGCAGCCGTGTCGGCAAAAGGATTACAGACCACAGCCCAAGCACAACCGGTCCCCAATCAGACACTGAAACGCAGGGAGGGACTCTGATATTTCTGCAAATGCCACCGGTCCCAGGCAGCAAGGAGGCCGCTTACACAATTTTAAACGTAGCAGCGCCATAAAATCTGGAAACTCTTTGCAGGACGGCTGTTGTTACGCAGCTTATGAACTAGACAGCAATGCTGCTTTGCAAGGTTACGGCAACTGAATTCTGAATGTTTAGCAATGTTTTATATTCCTAAGGTTTTTCCTAACAAAAAAAAACAGTGTTCAAGCAACTTGCTCTGCAATTCTTGTTTTCTTTGTTGCTCCTTTTATTTTAAGCATGTCGATGGAAAATGTTACAACAATTTCCATGAGGGAAACCTAGAAATAGGCTTTTTTTTTTTGAAATGTGCCCATCCCAAGCGCGGATAAAAGAACGAGCACAGTAAGTGCTCAGCACAGGCTCCTACCCACCGCAGGGGGAGGCCCTGCGGATGTGCGAGCACTTTGAAACTCACCCCCGCGACGGGGGAATTGCGTCACATCACGGTTCCTGAACCAGCAAACATGGGCCTGAGTTACACCGATTTTCAAATCAGACTTATATGCATACATTCGACTTTGAAGATGAGCCCCGCCGATCTACTGGCACGCGTTGCAAGTGGTAGAGCAGCCACACAGATTTCCCGTGAAAACGTGTGCACATTAGGGGCCGACGCCACACGGCGCAGTTGGACGTGGGGGTGTGTAGGCGCCTGAACGTGACATAGATATGCTTGTAAGGGTTCCCACATAACGGCTGGGGCAATTTTTAAAACGGCTCATTCCCAGGGCAAAGCATTGTTCCACCTGTGCAAATTCTCTGAAACATTACCCTCCCCGCGCATTACTTTGGCGACGTGTAGAACCTGTCATGTCGATAAAAGTTTCCTGCAGCCGCATGGGGGAGGGAGAACAGCGATGAGCACGGGAGAACACTAAACCCAAAACCACAGGCACCAAGGCGGGGGCCTTTTCCTGCCCACCTTCCTCATCTTGCGTGCAAGCTCTCCAAGGGCACTCACTCCCCAGTCACTGCAAAACACAACGAGGCCAGCAGGGGGGGTCCTTTCTTCCTCATGGAAAATAATAAGATAAAACGCTCTGTTCAACAGGCAATCTGGCTTCCGACTTTCCCCCCGAAGGGACGGAAGGCACCGATTAATACAGCAAGAGCCATCTGCCTTGAAACCCACTTTGAGAAAAGGCAAACATCAAATGATTATATAAATAAATAATTAGGCAGCTTACAGACAGACAGGTGCCCAGCGCCCCAGGACAGACACCCGGGAGAGGGAGAAGCCTGCTGGTTAACGTAACATAGGAATGACGGCAGAAAAGGACCAGTCGGCCCATCCAGTCTGCCCAGCAAGATTATGGTAGCAACTGCAGTGCCGTGCAGGTCACCCCCCCATGCTTAGTTTCCCAGACCGTCAAAGTCAGAGCCCTTGTTGGTTGCTGTTTGAATCCAATTCCCCGTTACCTCTTGCCGCTGAAGCAGAGAGCAGTGTTGGAGTTGCATCCAAAGTATCAGGCCTATCGGTTGAGGGCAGTAACATCAGCAAGTTACCCCCATGCACTCTTTTATTTATTCCCATCCTCTTGCCTTTAGGGATCCACAGTGTTTATCCCATTCCCCTTTGAATTCTTTCACCATTTTTGTCTTCACCACCTCCTCCGGAAGGACTTTCCAGGCTTCCACCACCCTCTCCGTGAAGAAATATTTCCTGACGTTGGTTCTAAGTCGTCCTCCCTGGAGTTTCATTATGTGACCCCTAGTTCTACTGATTTTGTTCCCAACAGAGAAGGTTTGTCGATGGTGCATCCTTAAAACCTTTCAGGTATCTGAAGGTCTGTATCCTATCTCCCCTGCCCCTCCTCTCCTCCAGGGAGTACATATTTAGGTCCTTCAACCTCAGGAGATCCGGCTTCCAACTCTACCTCCCCCGTGCTCACTTGCTGTGTACCCCCATTACCTCACGGATTTATTTGGATTGTAAGCTCTTTGGGGAAGGGGCCCTGAATTGTGGTGCAAAAACCTTTTTAGAGAAATTCATTTTCTCAGCAGCTTCCTCACCGACTACTTGCGATCGCTCGGCTCCCTTGCCCTGCCCTCTTTCTTCACTACTTTCATTTTTCTGCAGGTTCCCACACATGGAGGGTACATCCAGGCTCAATTCAGACAAAGAGTTAAGCACTAATCACCCCCCCCCCCCCCCCCCCCCCCAGACATTTCCCTAGCCCAATAGGTATTTGCCTGGGTAAATTACTCTTCTTGAAAAATGCCTGTCTCAATGTAGCTTACAACCACCTACAAACTATTTTGTAACCTACACCGTGAGCACGGGGGAGATAAGTCATTCCTTTTGAAGTTGCTCAGTGAGTTGGTGGCAGTAATGGGATTGTAATCCTGTCTCTTCGGGTTTCATATCGCTGTGCTCTAGTCAGAAAGTCTGCCTGTCTAACATGAGCTACAGTAATTGGAATAAGTGATACCAACCACAAAATTCAGTTAAACTCTGCTCGGAAGCTCTTTTGCTTCTAAAATTAAAAGAAAGCAAGCAAGAGTGGAAGTGCTTTTGTTGTTATCTAGTTTTTATACTATACTGCTCTGGTTTTTTTTTTTGTATTTTATTATGTATGTACTGTATGTAAACCGTTTTGATTAATTTTTATATTGTAAAAGAAGTATATAAACATTTTAAAATAAATAAATAAACAAAAGAGAGAAACGAATACGCAGAATTTTCTTTTCAAAACTGGAATGTTATTATTTGGATTTCTAATCATCTGCTTTCCCTGCCTGTCCTGACTGGTTTCTTCCTACCCTCAAGCCTTTTCCCACAAACCAAACTACAGGCGGACACCCACCATACGTCCCTATTTTAAACAGTACAACATGAATGGACTTGTAAGTCAGTGACCTATCACCTGGCCTCTCTATTGCAGCGTAAATAATTATTTATGTAATAGCCCTGTCTGCAGTAGAGGGATTTATTGATAGATAAAGACGCCCCCACCCACATTACACTTGTAAGGCTGCAGAATCCTGTTGATAAATTGCAGCTATTCTGGATGACTTCCTGTAACCTCCTTTTCTTGCATGGAGCTATCTTGGTGCTAAGTCCATCCTTCCTTGCCATACCCCGTGTGTATGCGGATGAACGGACTTATGCATGCAACAGACTGGACGGGCGTGGCCTTCCCTTTTCCCCCCAACGCTACTGACAGGTCCTGTGCATCTTGGCAACTCTGATTAAATCCCCTTCCGGCAGGTTCATAGAGCCCGCAGCCGAGCCCAGATTCTTATTTTAATAATCGAACTAAACTCTACTGAGAGAAAACAGAAATTTTACCAGAGCGATCCCTACCACAGCACTGGTTTGACCTTCGCTTACAAAGAGTTCATTACATCGTCATTCTGTATGGCAAAAAAATTACATTCTGGAAAATGTAAACTAGGATTAAAAAAAAACTAAACAAACCTGACCGGAGAAACAGAGCTGACAGTGGACTCGCTATCAACAGAACAGCATCAGGAGCATTGCAAGGGATAGAAGTCCTACTGGGGTCCTTCTTGAGCTAAAGGTGAGGGCAACTCTCAAGGTCATGCTTAATTACCCTGGTACCAGAATCCCTCCCAAAGTGAGATCTGCGTTTCACAAAGTGGAATGTTAAAAAAAAAAAAAGAGCAAATTAAACCAAGAAACAGGATTTCCACGGTGACGTTCCAACAGATGTTCATGGCCAAGAGCCCTGTGGAGACCACAGCTGACTGGCTAGCAAGAACATTTACGTCTCTAAATTAACACTAATTGATTAGCAGAAGCATTAAGATTTGCACGCAACGATGGAATAAAATTAATTTGCATATGCCCTGACTTAACGTACGGTTTCAGAGCCCCAAGCTGCCCGCGTCCTGCCCTAGCAGAACGAGCCACCGCTGAGACACAACTGCAGGACCCAACCCCCGGCCCCTGTACTTCAGGCATCATGAACGAGGAAGCTGCCAAAAGTCCAACCCAATGACTGACATCTCTACCCTGCGCTATTCCTACGAGACGGGACACGTACGAGCGTCATCCCACATCTCCTGCATCCCCTGGGGAAGGAGGACAGGAAGGTGCTTTTCGTGACAGACGAGTTACGGCAAACCAAATACCACACACAGGCATATCATGGCAAAGGTGACCCTCACGGAAAGACACCACCTTTCCATTCTGATTTTTGAGCCTGAGGCAAGATTAGTGATCCTTTCAGAAAGATTCTCCTGCTTTAGTACCGGCCATGGCTAAAAACGTGAACAAACTGTGAGGCATGAAAGCCCCATGCATGCGTCACACTGATGCACATAAAGCATGAATGCAGAACGGAGAGCTGAAGAGCAGATCATCAGGCAGCACAAAGATGCACATAAAGCATGAGTACAGCACAGACAGCTGACGGACACCATACTGACACGTGCAGGACAGGTATACAGCACAGACAGCTGTTTGCGCTCATGTCTCACAATTATTTAACAGCAGTCTTTCTGGAAGGGGCAGGAAGAGAGAGCGGTGGCAGTCGCTCATCTGGCTCCCGACGTGTTCATGCCTTTGGATCCAGGGCTGGTGGACCAGGGGGTCGCCTAAGAAGGCACTGGAAGGAGGCGGGGACAGCGCTCCACAGACCCTTCCACCGGGCCCCTGCTTGTGCCTGCCTCGCTGTATCCCTCTACAGGCAGAAAAAGCAGGGGGCAAGAAGGCTGATCATGGGGCTCATGTTCCAACGATGTGGTCCTGCCGCACTCCTGCCGTACATGAAGGCAGAAGGCCCCTGTGCGAGTACAGGGCTGGCGGAAGTGCCCTGCGTGCGGTTCTGTGGTTTCATGTGGAGCACATGGATATCATTTCCCATACCCCCACACCCATGCTTGTCCTATGCTGAATACTGAACATCACGCATTATCTTGCTGATGCTTTCTTCCCCATCTTATTGCTTCTTAGGATCCGGCTATCTTTGAGAGCAAATTTAATGAACTGTGGCCCGGGTATTTTTTTTTTTTGCCCACAGTTCACACTGTCATGCCCCGAGCACATTCCTTGTGCTACCGCTCTACCCAGTACCGGACGCTGCTGACGGCAGAGCGAGTCTACGTGTTCGGGAAAGGGATGGCGCGGCCCCCCCTGCAAATCGTCGGGAAGCCGACACCGTCGTGTGCACGGGGCAGCAGGGACGGGCCTGAAGCCCTGCGGAGGTGGGACTCGTTGCCAAGACGCGTTGGGGGGGCCTGCCGGCAGCGTCCTCGAACGCCGGAGACGATGATCGCGTGCTCTCTGTGGGTAGCGGGAAAGGCTGGGTGCCTGGGCTCAGCCCACCCAAGTCCATTCATCGGTACAAAGTGAAGGAAGAGAGATGGCAAGGACGGGACAGACTCACAAGCGGAACTAGGCCCGGGTAGAAATGTAGAGGTATTTTCATCGTATGGAGCCAGACCATTACCGCACACATTTGGAATTTCTCTGCGCTCCAGGCAGGAGCACAGACTTCCGAATATCTCAGCAGGAAACGTTCCCCCCACCGCTCTGACTGGGGATGAGCTGTGACCCCCTCCGTGAGGCAGAGGCAGTCTCGGCTACATCCCATTCCCGGCTCTCTGTCAGGATTTTGGTTATTCGGGGGAGAGAAGATAAGGAAGGAAAAAGGTAAGGGGCAGCAAAGAAGGACTAAAGTTAAAAAAAAACCTGCGAGGACGCTCACTGAAGGATCGGAGCAAGAAAATAGTGTCCGGTGGCAGAGCTGCGGTGTTCACGCTTCACTTCTCACCTTTCCTCTCTCAATCTCAGCCTCCCTGCAGAAAGAACATGCATTAGGGGGTGGGGGCAGCCTGGCAGAGCTCCAACCCCCCACCGTCCCTCATCCCCCTGGGTAAGCCAATTAATCTCCTCGCCCGAGATCTTTGGAGTGGGGAACATTATAACGACGAGAATTACGTCCCACGTTGGTCCAGAGGGGTCACCGAATAGATTGATCAACAGCCTCCAACACCAAGCATAGGATCTTACCCTCGCACGCCCGGGAGGAAAGGCAGGATGGGAGAGGTAGGAGAGAGGCCTTTAAATACCTCCCGGTACCTGTGCACAGGGGATCTTCGAGGGAGAGGAAGAAACTATCAAGCTGAGCAGGAGATGTGGAGGACTCATACACACAGCCTTTATCTGCTGTCATGTTCTCTGTTTCCCTTCCAGAGCCGCGGACGGTAGGACCTGGAAATGACAAATGTCATTAAAAACTGGCAGCGCCGTTGCACCTTCCAGTCACTCCACTCTGCTCCTGTCACTCCCGCGCACCCATTACCAGCCGACCAGCGATCCCATACGCTCACTCGGCCCTTTGTATTCGGAAAGCAGGCACATCTGCACCTTTCTGGAAATCACTGCTATTACGACAGCTCTTATCCTGCAGGGTTAAACCAAAAACCAGATCACCCACAGCCGATAATCATTTCAACTCTTGTCATCCAGCGTTCAGCACTAAATATTTATTAGGAATGTCAGGCGGAAGGTTTTCTCCGTGAAAGATCCTGCCATGTCTTCCTCTGACAATGAATGATGATTGTGCCCCGCCGTTAGCCTCTTCTGATTTGCTAGCATCCCATTACGGCGTGCGTTAGCGTCCCCAATCTTTGTCTGGACTGACCTCTGGCACCAGGCCGATTAAGCCTCCACACGTCCAGCGCGAGTGAAGAGAGAAAGTGATGCACGATCGCTCCTCTCTCCTCACCGAGCACAGATTTTCTCCCCCCACCCAAGACTGTGGCGCTGACTTTTTTTTTTCTTCTGATGCAGGCCCAAAGCAAACTGTAATTCTGTCCGCGCACGCTTCAAACGCTGCTGCGGCCCACGCTGGCTGTTAGGTTCCCGTGCACAGCCTTGCACACGTCCCAAAACACGGAACGTTGTACACGAAGGTCACGCCAAGGAAAGGGATCGGTCCTGGGTCCAGATACCGGTCGAGAAGTTCACGGGAAAGGGCTGCTTTTCTGCAGGTGATACCACGATCTGTAACGGGGTAGATACTCTGCCATGAAGCAGAAAATATTAAAGGTTAACCCGCGAAAGCTACAGGAGAGGGGCGAGGAGCTTGCCGACTACGCGTGATCGCAAAATAGCGCGGAGACGTACACTTTTGAGTGCAGAAATTCAAAGGCGCAGCATGTGATGAGGAGAGAGAGGTACTAACGGGCACCAAACAGGAGAGAGCTGTCTCGGGCGGATCACATCTTCAGAGGGGCGATGCGGTGGCTAGGGCCAGAGGGATGCGAAGGGGCACAGGGTGAGAGATACTGCTAGCAGAAAATAAAGGAAGTGACAATGCCTCTTCACAAATCGTCGCTGGTGCCTTATATGGAGTCTTGGGTCTAATTCTGGAGGCCAATTTAGATAGAGCTGGGCTACTAAAATGGTGCTGTCTCTGTATCATCAGTGGTATGAGGTGAGACTTAAAGACCTAAATGCATGAACCCTAGAGAAGAGGAGGAGACGTTACTATACCTCAAAGGTATAAATCAGCATTTGCCAACCTTCAAGCCTACAGTTCACCAACTTTAACAAAAATGGGGTGTGGCCTCCATGCAAACACAGAGAGGCCTTGTAGAGCCCACGGAAGAGCCAGGGAAGCAATGAACGCTCAGCCGGTCCCTCTTTCTAATTTTATAAAACAAAGGGAGAGAGGGGGCAGAGATGCACAAGAGCCCACCGTGCTGGCCCAGTTCCCTCTTATGTACAAGAGGAGGAGAAGGGAGAGGGTCTGTCACTGCCACAGTGAGTGGCATCCGGGGCTAGGTGCGTGTTCTTTCGCCCTGTCTCGGTCGCTGGAGAACTCTAGAACGAGAACTCACGTACGAGGCTGAACGAGGGGCGGGCTCGCGAGTGATCTCAACAGGTTCTTACTCACGGATGCACGGGACGGCCTCCCGCGGGAGGGCAGTGCAGATAGAGGTCCAGTCAGAATTTAAGAGAAGCGCGGGGCAGGCCCAAAAGATACTTAATCGTGGGGAGCTGATGGGTCAAGCCAGAGTTCAAGTGGTCTTCCGTAGACAACAGGAAAGGGAAAAGGCAGGGGAGACGAGATGGGGGGTGGGGGGCCGTCTTTTCTAGTTCTACACTGCAGCACTTCCGTCTCCAGGTTTTTGCGGGGCCAGGCCAGGCCCCCCCCCCAACATCTGGCACTTTCCAAGCGACTCCAGCAGTTTTAGGCCCTGCACTAGGCTCCTTGTTAACATTTCCAGTATTGTCACTTCACGTCCCTTATTGGGCTAAAGATAATCTCTTCCACTTTCAAACCCTGCACTCTGCCAATTTTCGGCATTTCTTTTGCCCCTCGCGTGGCACATTTTGTATGTGATTTTGAGCCTTCAGCGCTTGAAAACCCGTCAGTGCCTGGTCCCGGCTTCTCGCTCTGCCCTTTCCCCCTATTTCCGGGACATTCTCCGTAGGCCACCACCCGCCGCTCCGAAGCCTGCTGCCACCGGTGATTCTTTCACGCTGAATTCATCCACGCGTTACCCCCATAGCGCTAAAGTGGAACAGGGACCTCGGCAGCAACACGGAGCAGCTGAGCAGGGGGGGCAAGACGGCGACCACACAGACTGCACCAGTTTAACAGGGGAAGGCACAGTGCATTAGGAGTCAACACCACCAAGCGAGTAGAAAAGAAATCTCTAAGGAAACAAACAAGCATGACCAAGCATAACGTGCTGCGTACCGAGCGTTATGCGGCGGAAAGAAAACACCTTCTACATAATCTTACACGAGCAGTAGTAGTGCTCAGAGTAACCGATGCAACCGAGAATATCTCAGCACTATGAGAAGAGACAGCAGGAACTGCTCAGTGAGGGCCAAGGGTTCAGGATTCTCTTTGTGGAACAAACATAGGAAGGCATTTAAAAGCCAAAATGTGTTTCCCTGTGGCCCTTGAGAGGCGAAGTGAAAAACCAAGCGGATGGCAGCCCCTTGGGGGAGGGAATCATTTGCATCAGTTTTCTTCTGGCAAAATCTCATTTGCTGGAACCACTGAACTGGATCGTGAACTGGCAATATACATAAAAAAAAACGTGGCCTTATCTAATTTTTGCCAGCTACTCAAATTTATTTTCTCTCCCCGATTATGTGTCTGGCAGTCTTACAGCTCTAGTGGAGAAGGAGTTTAGTTAGCAGAGAAATCTTAATTAAATGTTCTCTTCCCAATTATTGATTAACATTTCATTCCAATCAAACACTGTGCGGGTCTCAAAGAGAAACTGCCCTTTTACCACAGCAGGTCACAGTGCCAGTGTACTTATATTTCAGTCTGTGGTTACGTTTTCTGTTTTAATACCAGCCTTTGACTAAACAAATCCTTGGATTTAGTGTCCAATTCTCAATTGGACAGATTCTATTCAAGCTTTCCTTCATTCAGACTTTTAACTATAGCAGATTACTATTTCCATGCATCTCTGCAGGTAAACTTTGAGATTTTCTTCCACAGATTTCTCCTTTTGCTTACCCTCTCTTCAATGGTTCTCTTGTCCTAATAGAGCTGTACCATAGGGTTAAATTGCAACCCATATCTGCCAGGGCTTTTCTTTGCTTAACAATTTCTTTTGCACGCCAACCAGAAAAAAAAAACAAATTTTCTTTCTCACTAGCTATCGCTGCACAGTTCTGCTTCTGGTCCTCTCCAAATCTCTCTGCAATCTGGCTCCAAATTGTTCCTCTTCCAGAATCAGATGCAATACACCCAAGCACTGTTCAGCCCAACTGCTCGTTTTCTTTTCTTTCCTGTCAAAGGGCTCTGTTTACCTTTCCTTCCTGGAGGAGACTCTACAAGTCAGCAAGCAATTAATTAAAATAAACACAGGATCTGTGTTAGAGTTAATGCAGCCCTGCTTCTCTGTCTCCCAGGTCCAAATTATTATATTTTAAAATTAGTATGACAGATCGTGACTGCTGCTGTTTTGGAGGCAGGGCTTTTGTGTCAGGTGTGAGCTGCTTGAAGCTTTCAAGACTAATCTTTTAAAAGCACGTGGGCAGTATGGCCTCAGAAGCAGTCACTACCTACACACCTAAGCATATAAGGCACACCTGAAAGAAAAAGAGGGCCCGACCGTACAGGAGAGTGGAGTTGAGATCAATTAGTCACTTCAGAATGACTGCAGAATGTGGGATGTCTCATTCGCACAGTAAGAAAACCGGGTCAAGTCGGCAACGCAGCTAGCTCACTGTAAACTGTATACCCTGCAAAAAGTTCAGCCTTAATTGGTGCTGCAGAGCCGAAGTCTTGTTTTCTCCCAGGAATTCAAGTCCATCTCACAAAATGCCTGCATTTACAAAGCATGAGCTAAAACCAGGGATTGTGCGGGATGGAATACCAAGGCCACAGAAATGTGACCATGCAAAACTTAAGTCACCAGAAAACGGTGGCAGCTCTTCAATGCTGTTACCATTTTTTTTGAGAAGCAGGAGGACATTGAGCTGAGAGATAAAATTCAACAAAAGCATGGGGGGGTTTCCAGCTCTGTACATCTGCATTGCAAGGCCTGAAGTCTATATACAGGTCTGTACTATGGCTAAGCAGGACCACACTTTCAAACTCTCTGCTCTGTTCTCCTTGGAACGTCTCCTGGTTCCATCTTCATCAGCATGCTCCAAACAATACTGATGTTCTTCCAGTAAAATATAACACCTCCATTCTGATGTAGGGATGTGTTCTGATGTATCAGTTTTACATTAAACCGTTTTCCAACTTTGATTCAGATGGAGCACGCACCCTATTAAAATAAATGTTCAGGCCAAGACAGGCTCCCCCAAATAGCACTGCAATAAATACAGGGCGTATCCCCCCAGCTTGTCCAAATTATACCTACACACCGGTTTGCTTTTTTTTGCAAGACCTTTGTCTCCCGAGAAGCTCTAAATATAGAAAACGTTAATTAGTTAAGCCATGTTAACAGTGAACACCGGCCTCGTTGCCAAAGGGAAAATCAATGAAGGAACATGTACATTTTATTTATTTTTAATATGCCCATTCCCAGGTGCATGCTGTCAGCGTGAATTGGGAGGACGAGGCAGAAATGACACAGACAGTCCTTCCACAGCATTTTTGTAGACTGTTTCGGATTTAAAGATGGGACAGACAAGCTCCACCCTTCTTGCCCACACCTTTCGAGGGCCCTACCACTAGGCAGTCTGGTTTTCAGGATATCCACAATGAATATTCATGAGATAGATTTGCATACAATAGAAAAAAGGAAGCCTGGTTTTCAGGATATTGTGGATATCCTGGAGGCTCCTCTAGGACTGAATTAGGAACTATGGTCCCAGTGTAGGAAATCTGCTCTGCTTATTTATTTATTTATTTATTTAAGTTCTTTTAATATATCGATGCTCAAGACCAGGTCTTATCGTACCGGTTTACAATAAACTAGGGGGAACCAGTTAACAGTGAAAGCAAACTTGACCCAGGAGCTTTATAAGCACACACACTTAGTTCTATAATATGGAGGAAAGAAAGGCTTTCAATTAAAAAGATGTTTCTAATGGTGCAGAATAACAATACAGACCCTACTATATTTCAGATCAGGAACACTTCAACTTAACCAACATTTTCAAATCAGGCCTAAATCTCTGCTACTAAGTCACAGGGAGGTTTCCCGCTTTTACGGTGAGCAGCGCTGAAGTGTTGCTCTTCACGTGTCTCCTTAATATCCCGTCACGTTCTCTCCCCACCCCCCCCCCCCCCCCCCCCCCCCCCCCCCCCCCCCCCTTCAAGAGCCAACTGGAAACCAGCTCGGAGCATGATCAGTTTTCTCAGTTGATCCTGGTGCGCATTCCTTGATTTGCTGTTTACACGAAATAAAAGATCAAAGCAAGCACAGGCAAGATCGATTTGCCGGACTAACAATACATTTGTGACTGGCTCCCTTCATCATTCCCCCATTCTCGCACAAATTTCTAGAGCTGATTGCAAATAAAATGAACTATGTAGTGACATAACAGCACGATTCCTTATCATTCTGCAGCCTTATTTTTGGTTACCCCTTTTTCGGCCTGCTGGATTTGTTTCCTGCTTTTAACTATCCAGTTTAGGTCACTGCTTACATTTTGGCCACTGCTGCAGCTTGGCGTCTCTTTCAAAAGAACATAAGGTTACTAGACCGGGTCAGGCCAAGGGTCCATCAGCCCCAGCATCCTGTTTCCAACAGAGGCCAATCCAGGCCATAAGAACCTGGCAAGCACCCAAACACCAAGAAGATCCCATGCTACTGATGCTGGTAACAGCAGTGGTTATTCCCTAAGAGGTCAATTTTCTAAAGCCTACGCACGGCAAAAAAGGGAGATATCCGTGTGGCTGGGTCATGTCGCACTGCGCGGATTTTCACAGGCCTCAGCCAAGCGCGTATTTCCCGGTACGTGCCCTGCACAGGCCTCAGAAGAAACGTCTCTTCTCCAAGCTGAACAGCCCTAACCTCTTCAGCCTTTCCTCATAGGGGAGCTGTTCCATCCCCTTTATCATGTTGGTCTCCCTGCTCTGTACCTTCTCCATCGCAATTATATCTTTTTTTTGAGATGCGGCGACCAGAATTGTACACAGTATTCAAGGTGCGGTCTCACCATGGAGCGATACAGAGGCATTATGACATTTTCTCTCTCCATTTTAGCCACATAGCCTTGGACTGCTCCCCACTGTCCCTTTCCTCCCTACTGTGCATTTAATGGGCCATTATGAGATCTCCCATGTTGTGTGGACTCCTAGCGCGAGTGAGGAGTGGCAACTGGTATTGCGTATCTGGGAATTCTCCGAGTTTGCAATCTGCCTGGGGAAAAAAAAAAGAAGGGCTGGAGCAGGAAGCAGAGGGCTGTCCTCGGCTGAGCGAGCCCTCCATGCCCATGCCTACGGAAGCAGGCTGAGGTCAGAAGAGGAGGAAAGTGCTGGGAAAGGGAAAAAAAAAGAAAGAGAGAGAGAGAATATGTGTATACGTGTGTTTGTGAAATAGAGAACTGGCTGGGAAAATGGAAGAGAGAAAATTGACAATGCACCCCCCCCCATGCCCCTCAATCCCCACCGATTCTCGGGGTGACCGCAGCACAAACGCCGCTTAGGCAGAAACAGAATCAGAGAACCTGGGTCCCCCTGCAGCTTGCAGGAAAAAGAGCATTCCCAGAAGACAGCTGGCGTTAGCATTCACATACACGGCGTCCCTTTCTTTTCTACCGAGCCCCTTCCTGGGAGCGTTCAGACAGCGGTGCACACATGCACATGCTGTGGCAATTACTTGTGACTCATGAGTTAGGAGGGAAATCAAACCGCGGCATCCGAACGCTGCTGGAGATTCTGCTAACTCCAGGTCCAGGGCTGCGGTAACTATGTGCTTCAAAATGTATTTGTTACATGCTTAAACACCAGAACTTTCCTGTTTCTTTGCATTCCAAGGAATCTTTATTATTTTGTCCTAATATATTTGAAATAAAATGTGTGCACCTTTAAAGAAAAAAAAATTCTTCCCTGATCCCATTCAGCTGTTCCCCATGCAGAATACATATCAATGGGAAGTCTGCTGGAGCAGTTTGATTCACTTTATTATGGGAATGGCGAAGGAGAAGCAGCTTTATAAAACAAAAAAATGTAAACAAAAAACTGAAGAGGAACAATAACGTTCTCTGTAATTTTGCTAGTCTTAGCTGCCCAATTAAATTATCTAATAATATATTTTGCTAGTACTGCTGCTTTAAAAGAGCAAAAAAGACAGCCTCTTAATAATGACCCCGGACACAAAATACAAGCACCCTTCTTGAATTAGCAGGGAGAGCTACAACTGCCCTTATCGCTCAAATACCTGCAGTCCGGATCTTGCAAGACTGGCGAAATGCACTAGGGAATGTTCGCTAGGAGCTGAGACTCTTACTGCTAATACAGAAAAAGAAAATTCTGCCTCTAGCAACGCGTGGAAAGGGCGGCAGATCCCAAACACCTGAGCAATTATGTTGTTCTCCGATGCAGCCTTTCAATTCAGAAATGAGCAAGGCTTAAGCGGCGGCTACTGTCGTACTGGAGAGGAGGAGCAAGGAGGCAGGATCACTGCCAAAATCATTCCTCCAACTTGGAACGAGAGAAATGTGACAGGAGAGGAGGGGGCGGCGCGGAGCATCACATCAGAGCGAATGGTAAAGGTTAACGGGCACAGGCCTTCTCCCCACACGAGCAATAACCCTCAGAACATCACCCCAGCATCTGGTGATAGGGAGAACGCGGTTTTAGGAGATGGCGTAAAGAAACCATCATGCAGATCTCCTGCAAAAGCTCCCCAATCCCACAGCTCAATCCTGGTAATCCTGAGCTCTTCTGACCCCCCCCCCCCCCAATCTCGTTTCCGGGAATTGGGGGCCTTACAGCAGCACATGCACGCCCTGCCGCCACTGTGCCATGACCCCGGGATACTGAAGGCACATCACAAATGTATTAAGCTGGTCAGTACAAAGGCAATGCCTATAGCCTGACCTTTCCTTCTACGTTTATAACAAAAGCACACCCTCTGCGTTAGTCCGTTAGCAAAACATTAAGGCAGAGCGTTCCAGGAACAGACACACCGTGCCTGCCAGATTCATCGGGATCTTGACGGGGAACAGGCCCCACTCACAAGCTCTGGAACCTTTTCCCTCAACTCATCAGCCGTAAGAAGGAGAAATGACTACTCGTCTGATCATTTCCTCTCCCTCAGAGAAGGGTAAGTCAAGCCCAATGAGATGGAGCAAAAACTGACGTCATGGCCATTTAGTCCCGGCCCCCGACATCAGCCCACCAGTGTTCCCTGGAAAAGCCAAACTGTGGACAAACTGATTATACTTGAACACTATTATCAACAGGCAAACATTCATGTTTCTCAACTAACGGGAACACAAAGTCAAAGAAAGGAACACATCTAGCAAACTAAGGACTAAAGAAGTCACCTACCAGTTGACAATGAAGAGCCAGGAAGCATTCTCTGCATAGATGGCCATAAGAAAGGCTAACCACAAATTCAAACACTGGCAGCTGAGGGCGGATCTGAGATTGACCTACCCCTCACTAAAGGAAAGAAAATTATCGGGCAACTAGTAATTTCTCCTTCCTTAGCGCGTTCGGCTAGGTCAGTGCCAATGAGTGGGATGTACCAAAGCTAATCTCACAAAGGGTGGGAGGCTGCCAGCAGTCCAGACAATACCACCCGTGAAAAGGCAGCTTCCTCCTTAGCCCTAACATCCAAGCTTGGAGAAGGAGAGCAAAGACAACCATGTCGCCACTCAGATAATTTCAACAGGCGACAACAAACGAAGTTTTGCCCACGACATCGCCTGAACCCACGTGAAATGCGGTCCTATCTGAATCACAGGCCGATACAGTACAGTGCGCTCCGGCGGAGCACACTGTTAACCCGCATTTGGACACGCGTTTTCGACGCGCTAGCTTTACCCCTTATTCATTAAGGGGTAATAGCGCGTCGAAAACGCGCATCCAACCCCCCCGAGACTAATAGCGCCCGCAACATGCAAATGCATGTTGTTGGCCCTATTAGTTATTCCCGCGCGATACAGAAAGTAAAATGTGCAGCCAAGCCGCACATTTTACTTTCAGAAATTAGGGCCTACCCAAGAACGAAGTAAACATCAAGAGTGAAGTAAACATGTGTGGCTAACAGCCTGCCATGTGCAGTGGCCACCGGAATTAAAATACAGATTTACATGGGCAAATTTTAGCCCCGTCCTGGAAGGTCCCCAACTCTGCCCCTTTTTTGCTTTTGTTTACACGCACGCACACACACACACACATGTAATTTGTGGCTTTTAAAATACGTGTTGTTCACGCGCAGCCCGTATATTCGCATATATGGGTCTTTTAACGCCAGCATCACTTTTAAAATTCACCCCAAACGGAGCACACAACCCACAGTGTCTTAGCGAATTACAGGATAGGGACAGCGAGCTTCCAGTTCCTGCCAGACATAAACTTAGGCATAAAATGCCTCATTCAAAAATAATGTAAAAGCATGCTCCTTACAAAGGTGCACAGCAATGAAAGCATGTAGGAAAACATCTCTAGATAGCCTACTTCTAGAGTGGCTATGTTAACATGCCATTTTAAAATTAAACACTTACTGGGGGTTGGGACAGCATGGAGCTGTGTTTGGAATACTATTAAACTCCCAGCAATATTACTTCACTGTATTCTTGAAATGGCTTTTCTTTGTTGCTACAGTGGCATTTTTACATTAATATGATGCATTATTAAGGGTCTTTTACTCACGGTATTTTAGGCAAGTATCCCGCAAAGTCTAAAGTATAGGTTAAGCAAGACCTACCAACCCCAATGCACCAGTAAGGGGGGGCCCAGGTTTGTATTAACGAAGAAGAACTTGATGCTCAGAATTTCCTTTGCACTGCAGGTTCTGCTCACACCACATTGGCGGGAAGAGAGGAGGAAAAGGGGGCCCCCGCCAGAAACCTCCTGCCCCCATGTCCGTACTGCAGTTAGCTCCAGTAATTAGCAGCATGACATTTCTTAAGAGCCATTTAGAAATCATAAGATATACAAAGAATAAATAAATTTGACGGCAGAACTAAACCGAAGCGGGAGCTGCTTTACTCATGTCAGGTAAAAGAAAAATCAACTCTGAAGGAATTTAGGAATGGAAATCCCACCCCCTATCTTATCCTCTTGCACGCCTGATCCAAACTCTCATGCTGCCAACCCCCTTGATTCGACGAAGTGAGTCTCGAGATATTCATGACAGAAAAAAAAGAAATTAAGGGGAACATGACAACATTGTGTTAACTAAGTATGTAGGCCATAGTACATGGATTTTTATTTGTGTAAAGCCTATCGCTTCATTTGTTAATACTTATCACTTGAAAATCATTCCCTAGAATAGGGGTGGATGTGCTTTGAGACATGCCAGTAGAGGGAGAAGGAGAGAGCCAGATATAACGGCAGGCTACAAGATTTAGTTGAGAGAGGAGGGACCGCAGTTTCTTACAAGAGAGAAATGATATGAAGGCATTTCAAGACCCCCGTAACTCTGAGGGGAGACAAAATTTCACACATAGCTTTAGCTGCTCTGGGTAACTGAAAGAGTGAAAGCCAGAGAGACCCTTCGGCTGATGGGATCTCTACGATACCCTTCTCTGGAAAAAGAGATCTAGGAGCGTCTCGTAGTAATGCAGTTCTGGGAGGGATGAGAAGATCCCAGAATGATCTATGGATGGCCAGGTGTTAGTCAGCCTCTTGACTTAACGGAGTTGGAGTTGAATGGAAATTGTTCAGTATTAACGAAGACTATTGTATAACAACCTGGACTCGGAAGAGGAGTCAGGGACTGGGGCAGGCATTGCCCATGGTCCATCAGGCAATTTTGCACAACATAGAGCTGACGAGTTCCTCCATCGAAGAGCACGTTTCACTAACTATAAATAGACACATTTTTTTTCTTCCATAAGACTTTTTCTGATCATCATTTTAAGTACAAAGAACTGTTTTGGAAACAATCAACCTGAGCTGCTGAACTATATGAACAAATTAGAGGGAGAAATTACTACTTACTTGATGATTTCCTTTCCTCTAATGAAGGCAGGCCAATCCCCACAAGTGGTTATGCAACTCTACCAGCAGATGGAGATGGAGTAAAAGCTGATGTTACGGACATATAGCCATGCCCCAATATTAACCGCTAATATTCTTTGGAAAAGCCAAACTGTGGATAAACTGATTACACTTCAACATGATTATTAATAATCAACCACTCATGCTTCCAACCAGTAGGGAACACTAAGCTCATACAAAACAATGAACATTCATTAAACTGAGGGGCTGGATAAGACATTTACCAATCCTCCAACAAATAGCAGGAATACCATTCTGCATCATCCGCACCTAAAGGGCGAACCAAAGGCAAAAATCGGCAGCCGAGGGAAGGTCAGGAATTGGTCTGCATTTATTAGAGGAAAGGAATTTCTCCTTTCTCTGCTCTCAGGCAGACCAATCCCCACAAGTGGGATATACCAAAGCTACATCCAAACAGGGTGAGAGACTGCCCGCAGTCCAGTCAATACTGCCCATGTGAAGGCGGAATCCTCCTGAGCCCGAACATCCAAGCAGCAATGCTTGGAAAAGGTGTGTAAGGATGATCATTTTGCTGCTCGTCAAATCTCGACAGGAGACAATCAAATCTCCACCCACGATACCGCCTCAGCCCTTGTGGATTGTGGACTAACCTGCTTTAGCAAAGGAATCTTGCCATCCACATTGGTGGCCATGATGACTTCCTTAACCCAATGGGCTATGGTTGCCCACGTCAATGGTTCACCCTGTTTACCTCAACCTTGGAGCACAGTTGATCAGATTTCCGGACAGATTTAGTAACTTCCAAGTACCGCTTCAGATGCCGCTAGATGTCCAAGGTACATAAAAGACAATAATCACTCTCATCTCTATCTCTATCCAATGTGGACAGGGAAATAGACTGATTCAAATGAAACTCTGAAACAGCTTTCGGCAAAAAGGAAGGTACAGTCCAAAACTGCACCGCCCCCAGAGTCACAGGCAGAAAAGGCTCATGGAAAGAAAGAACCTGCAGTTTGGAAACCTGACATGGGGAACAGACTGCCACAAGAAAGAATGTCTTCAAGGTAAACAGCTGCAAGGAGAGGCCATGTAGTGGCCAAAAAGTATGACCTGCCAAGAAATTCAAGAGCAGATTAAGGTCCCAAAGAGGCACCGGTAGCCACAAGGGAGGACGAAGATGCTTAACACCCTTTAAGAACCGGGACACATATGGATGGGAAGACAAATGCTCACTAATGATTCTCCCCCTATAACCTTCAAGGTGTTAAAGGGCCAAGTCTTTTTGCAATCCTTCCTGTAAAAATTCCAAAATTAATGGAATTTCCACTTTGAGGCTGAGAACCACGCTCCTCACACTAGGCCTTGAAAATTCTCCAGAGACAGAGAAAACTTTCTGGTCCGAAACAAAGTGGAAATCACTGCAGCAGAATAACCACACTTCAACAACCGAGCCCTCTCAAGGGCCAAACCATAGGACCAAATCAACCTGGATCATCGTGTAGAACAGGTCCCTGCTGCAACAGATCCTTCCGAAATGGCAGTGTGAGGGGACTGTCCACAAGCAGTCTCTGCAGATTGGCAACCCACGGCCTCTGTGGCCAATCCAGAGCCACTAAAAGTACGTTTTTGACCTGATTTGCAATCTTCCGAACGATCCTGACTATCAGAGGCCATGGCGGGAAAGCATATAACACCCTTCCCCACAGCCACACCTGAACGAGAGCATCGATGCCAAGTGCTTTCTTATCCCTTCTGCCGGAAGTCTCCAGCAAATCTAGATACAGGCGACCCCAGTGCTCCACTATGAGCTGAAAAGCTTCGTCCATTAACTCACAATCTCCTAAGTCCAAGCTCTTCCTGCTGAGAAAGTCGGCCCTTACATTGTCCTTTGCAGCAATGTGGGAGGTGGCTATATCTAGCAGATGTTGCTCTGCACACACCATGAGCGTATCTATCTCCTCCAACACCTGTTGGCTTCTGGTGCTGTCCTGATGATTGATGTAGGCCACTGTCGACGCATTGCTCAACATTGTCCTGACTACTCGAGCCTCTAGACACTCAGCAAACTGCAAGCATGCCAGCCATACTGCCAGAGCTTCCAATCGATTGATGCCCCCCACTGCTGTTCCACGGCATTCCAGCGACTTTGCACCAGTAACTCCTGACAGCGAGACCCCCAATCCAGAAGGATCTGGTGTCTCCAAGGAAACTCCCTTCCTGAAATGATCCACCTGCAACCACCACTGCAAGTGGACGCTCACCTCCAATGGAAAGTGAAGTCTTACCGCGTAGTCCTTTGACTGCAGATTCCACAGGGAAAGCAACATGCATTGGAGAGGACGCATATGCACCCTCGCCCAGGGGACAACCTCCAATGTTGCCGCCATCAAACCCAGGACCTGTAGATAAGACCACACTATCAGGCGAATAGTCGTTCTCAGGGTTTGAACATAAGAAATTGCCATACTGGGTCAGACCAAGTCCATTAAGCCCGGCATCCTGTTTCCAACAGTGGCCAATCCAGGTTACAAGTGCCTGGCAAGTACCCAAACACTAAGCAGATCCTATGCTATTGATGCCAGTAAAAGCAGTGGCTATTCCCTAAGTCAACTTGTTTAATAGCAGTTAATGGACTTCTCCTCCAAGAACTCATCCAAACCTTTTTTAAACCCAGCTACACTAACCACATCCTCTGGCAACAAATTCCAGAGCTTAATTGTGCGTTGAGCGAAATAATTTCCTCTGATTAGATTTAAAAGTGCTATTTGCTAACTTCATGGAGTGCCCCCTAGTCTTCCTATTATCTGAAAGAGTAAATAACGGATCTACATTTACCCGTTCTAGACCTCTCATGATCTTAAAGACCTCTAACATATCCCCCCTCTGCCGACTCTTCTCCAAGCCGAACAGCCCTAACCCTCATTAGCCTTTCCTCATAGGGGAGCTGTTCCATCCCCTTTATCATTTTGGTTGCCCTTCTCCATTACAACTATATCTTTTTTGAGATGTGGCAACCAGAATTGTTCACAGTATTCAAGGTGCGGTCTCACCATGGAGCGATACAGAGGCGTTATGACATTTTCCGTTGGGGAGATACCAGTTCCGGAGATGGTTTTCAGCGGTGATGAGTTAAACGAACTGAACGAAATCACTGTGAACCTGGAAGATGTAGTAGGCATGATTGACAAACTAAAGAGTAGCAAGTCACCTGGACCAGATGGTATGCATCCTAGGGTACTGAAGGAACTCAAAAATGAAATTTCTGATCTATTTGTTAAAATTTGTAACCTATCATTAAAATCATCCATTGTACCTGAAGACTGGAGGGTGGCCAATGTAACCCCAATATTTAAAAAAGGCTCCAGAGGCGATCCGGGTTACTATAGACCAGTGAGCCTGACTTCAGTGCCGGGAAAAATAGTGGAAACTATTCTCAAGATCAAAATCATAGAGCATATAGAAAGACATGATTTAATGGAACACAGTCAACATGGATTTACCCAAGGGAAGTCTTGCCTAACAAATCTGCTTCATTTTTTTGAAGGGGTTAATAAATATGTGGATAAAGGTAAACCGGTAGATGTAGTGTATTTGGATTTTCAGAAGCCGTTTGACAAAGTCCCTCATGAGAGGCTTCTACGAAAACTAAAAAGTCATAGGATAGGAGGTGATGTCCTTTCTTGGATTACAAACTGGCTAAAAGACAGGAAACAGAGAGTAGGATTAAATGGTCAATTTTCTCAGTGGAAAAGGGTAAACAGTGGAGTGCCTCAAGGATCTGTACTTGGACCGGTGCTTTTCAATATATATATATATATGATCTGGAAAGGAATACGACGAGTGAGGTTATCAAATTTGCAGATGATACAAAATTATTCAGAGTAGTTAAATCACAAGCAGACTGTGATACATTACAGGAGGACCTTGCAAGACTGGAAGATTGGGCATCCAAATGGCAGATGAAATTTAATGTGGGCAAGTGCAAGGTGCTACATATAGGGAAAAATAACCCTTGCTGTAGTTACACGATGTTAGGTTCCATATTAGGAGCTACCACCCAGGAAAAGGATCTAGGCATCATAGTGGATAATAGTTTAAAATCGTTGGCTCATTGTGCTGCAGCAGTCAAAAAAGCAAACAGAATGTTAGGAATTATTAGGAAGGGAATGGTTAATAAAACGGAAAATGTCATAATGCCTCTGTATCACTCCATGGTGAGACCACACCTTGAATACTGTGTACAATTCTGGTCGCTGCATCTCAAAAAAGATATAATTGCGATGGAGAAGATACAGAGAAGGGCAACCAAAATGATAAAGGGGATGGAACAACTTCCCTATGAGGAAAGGCTGAAGAGGTTAGGGCTGTTCAGCTTGGAGAAGAGACGAATGAGGGGGGATATGATAGAGGTCTTGAACGAGTAGATGTAATTCGGTTATTTACACCTTCGAATAATAGAAGGACTAGGGGGCATTCCATGAAGTTAGCAGCACATTTAAGACTAATCGGAGAAAATTCTTTTTCACTCAACGAACAATAAAGCTCTGGAATTTGTTGCCAGAGGATGTGATTAATGCAATTAGTGTAGCTGGATTCAAAAAAAGGTTTGGATAAGTTCTTGGAGGAGTTTACCTAGGGAATAGCAACTGCTATTAATTGCATCAGTAGCATGGGATCTTCTTAGTATTTGAATAATTGCCAGGTTCTTGTGGCCTGGTTTGGCCTCTGTTGGAAACAGGATGCTGGGCTTGATGTTCTTATTCACCATTCTCTTTCTAATAATTACTAACATTCTGTTTGCTTTTTTGACTGCCTCAGCAATCAATTTCTAAATGCGACTCTCTGGCAGAAACACTCTGCCCTGCTTTGTATTGAAATGAATGCTGAGAAATTCCAGCATCTGAGATGGCTGTATGCTGCTCCTTGCCAAGTTCACCATCCAGCCTAGACCTTGCAGTAAGGAGACCACCCTGAAAGAAGCCAGGTGGCTTTCTTCCATGCTCAATCAACCAATCATCCAGATATGAGTGAACCAGGATGCTGCTTTTGCGCAAGGCTGACCTTGGAGAAGGACCTGGGCGCAATGGTCAGCCCAAAGGGCAGGGCCTGAAATTGACAATGAGGTCCCAGAATGGCAAATCGCAGAAACAGTTGATGTTCCTGGCAAATGGAAATATGCAGATATGCTTCCGTCAGAACCAGAAACGTGAGATGGTCCCCTAATTGTACCGCCATTATTACAATGTGTGGAGTCTCCATTCAGAAATGAGTCATCCTCAAATGTCATTTGACTCCTTTGAGATCCAGGATGGGTTAAAAAGACCCCCTCCTTCTTGGGTATGAAAAAATAGATGGAATAGAAGCCCATAGTTTCTTGCAATCCGACAACAAGTCCAATAGCCTTCTTAAGGTAGTCTATACTGCCATCGTCTTCTGAGGGGAGTTGCATGTAGAAATCATAAAGGTATCCGGAGGAATGCAAAGGAATTCAAGAGCATAGTTGTCCCTTATCACTTCCAGGACCCATTGATCTGACATGATCTAGACCCTCCTCTGATCAAAGTGAGATAGGCGTCTGCCTATCTCCTGCACCAGCAGGTGAGTCCGCAAAGCTTCATTGAGAAGAACGAGCGGCTCAGCTCGGGGGGGGGGGGGGGGGGCCCACATCCTTCCAAGGCCTTCTGGGGCGAAAAGACCGAGACCTACCGAAGATACAAGATCTTTGAGTAGACGTCCACCTGTAAGGACAAAAATCGCCTGTAATCTCAAGAGTGGCCACTTACCCAAAAAGGACATGAAGCCGGTCTTTTACCTCCCACCAAATGAGGGACCTGGACTCCCCCCCCCCCCCAATCTATTTGCCATCTTCTCCAACTCACTGCCCTTAAAGGGCAATCACACAGCTGACGCCTAGCCACTATCACGGAAGCAACCCCTCTGGCGGTAGTGCGAACAAGATCACAGCCCGAATCAGCTAAGGGGGCAGCTCCAGGCTCCATCAATACTCTGCTATCCAAACCCACTCCCTCAGACTCCTGAGAGAGGCACAGACTAGCTTGCACCACCAGGGAACAAGAAGCAATTTGCAAATTCATCAGCATGGCCTCAAAAGCTTGTTTAAGGAGAGCTTCAATCCTTCTATCCTGAGCATCCTTTAGAGCTGCCCCTCCTTCCATCAGAATGGTGGTTCACTTAGTAACAGAACACACCAGCGCATCAACCTTTGGGAAACGTAATTACTCTCTTGATTTCAGATCCAAGAAGTTACAAACCCGCCAAGGCGCATTCCCCTTTAAAGCTTGACTCTGGCGCATTCCATTCAAGGTCAATCAACTCTTGAATCATATCCAAGAGGGGATAGAAACCTGATGCTTTGTATAGGGTGACCAATATAGGGTCCTCCTTCTGCGCATTTGTAGAGTCATCCCAGCCACCCCAAGCGCCTTCAGAGTCTGGGGTAACAGACCTGGCAACTCGCCTCTGTGAAAGAAATGGACCAGAATTCTATGTGGCTATAAGTACAGGAAATTTTCCCTTCCTTAAGAGGGGAAGAAACCCAAATCATCGTCAGTGTCATCTTGATCCACATCCCCCCCGAACATCATCAGGGGCTGCGGCACCGCGGTGTTTGCACACAGTGGAAGACACGCGGGGACCCCGGGGTACGTGATCCTGATTTAGGAGGCATTACCATCTCTGAAGAGCGCCCCTGCAGAAAAGTCTGTAGACTCTGGAAAAATTCCAGCCAGGGAAAGGAGGACGGGTCCATACCAGGCCCTATAGATCCGCACCTGACATCCTCTGAGTGAGTATATCCTGAAGACCTCTCTACCATTGGATCAGCCGAAGAAGGGGACTCCCTCTTTGTGTCGCCTACAGTCCCCCTCCCCTCTGACTGAGGGGATGAACCAATTTCCGGAAAAAATCAGTAGAAGGCAAATCACCTCGAGGATCCAGGCAGCGCTGATACAGACTCGCAGAAATCCCTGGCTGTATCGCCCTTATATGGCAGGCAGCATAAATCGCTAAGCGCTTGACACCGGCGCCATCTCTGCAACGTGCAGAATACACACTCAGTCACGCGCACGCTAGCAGGCTGCAGACGTACACGCACAAGCGGAGGCCGTGGCCTTATGCGCACAAATAGGTGCACACGTGTGCGCCGTCATCATACCGCCGCAAGAAGGCGCACACAAACGCGCGCAAAACACGCCACCGTTGCGGCCTACCACGTAACCAGAGATACCAAGCCTGGGAGCAGGGTCTAGCCGAAGGCTGCTCACCCTGCCGAGCCTGCACCGTCCCCGCACCTCACTAAACTCCCCAGAGATGTGCGCGGGAAGCCGCCAAACACTAACGACGAGGAAGGAAGACCCGGTAAGAACGAGATAAGGAAAAGAAAACCTCTCTAATCTTTCTTCGACGTCATCTTTTTTTTTTTTTTAACCTGAGTTCAGCCCTGACTGGCTGAAATCAGGAATGGGTCTCCGGCTATTGGGGGTGGGGTGGGGAGGGTGAAAGCCTTCACCACTGAGCCTCTCTCGGCCTGCAACCACTTTTTCTTTTTTTTTCATGTCCATGCCTGAAAAAGGCTCCCGGACTCAAGGCACTCAAGTGAGGGAGGGACCCATCACCTCAGAAGGCAAGCAGTGCTATTCAACTTCTCGTTTTCTTCTGAAATCCTCCAATTATTACCATTTTTTTTTCCAGGCAATCCCCAGTAGGAAAATGCACATCCACCATCTGCTGGAGACGGAGAATACTGGCGGGCTGATGTCAGAGCAGGGCTATATGTCCGTGATGTCAGCTTTTACTCTGTCTCCAGTAGAAATGCATAACCCACTTGTGGGGGACTGGCCTGCCCGAGTGCAGAGGAAGTGTGCTTTAGCAGCTCCTTGCCTGTCAGATCTTAAACTATAAGCTTCCACCCTATGGAGAAAGACCCGATAGCCCCTCTCATGCCCAACAGAGAGCCCTGGCTATATTGGAATTAGGAAAATCAGATTAAAGGATGCATTTACTCCAAAATTATCCGAGGAAGGGATTGGGCTGAAAAGCTCGTATACATAATTATTGTTGGGCAATTCTTATGTTGAGCCAATAAAACAAAAGAACACATTGTTCATCAATCTGAGTGTAAATACTCTGGAACAGACTGCCACTGGATAGAAGTAATGCATCTGATATTTAAAAATATTCCCTGCTAATATCATCTTGTAAAACGTAACACATTATTCAATGTGTTATCTGGTTACTCTTCACCTCCCTATTTAATGACTGAAGCTTTCTGCCGGTCCTGCTTTAATGCCTACCCAGATATATTTTCATACTCACAGCCCTGGTTTGCAAAAAAAAAAAACAAAACAAAACCCTGGAGACAAGTATAAGCCCCGGAATGTGCAATGAAAGCAGCAAGCCTAAATGATAAATCCCTCTCTGTCCGTGGTGCCAAGAGAGGCTGCTGCCCTCTCTTCCCCACATAGCTCTGCCCTGCTAAGGCTCCCCCCCCCCCGGCCCCGGTGGGCGCTTCACGAGGCACGGCGCCCGCCCTTTCTTCCCTGCCGCCCAGCACAGCTAGAAAGCGCCTCAGCGCCAGATGCACAAAGTGAGCCGTGGCGTGCGGTCGCCATGGCGACACGCTTCCTAAAGATGGGGGGTGGGGGAGAGAGAGAGACGGCCATCGCCCGGTTTCAGCTATGCAGCCAGCTGCCGGCCTCTTACGGTCTTCTCCCTAGCCCCGCGCCAGCAGAACCGCGAGGCAGCTGTCAGGGCCCGCGCATTCGCTGCACGGGAGGAGCACCTGCTCCCCGGGGAGGGATTGCCCGAGCCTCCCTCCGCGCCAAGACTCATCCAGTCCTGCTTTTCTCCCGGGAATGAGAACGTTAATTAAAAAGAACCAGAACCGGCTCAGCCCTCGCAGGAAACGAAACCGCGCCGGTTGGGAAGGCCACGTGCCGAAGGTGCCCACGCACGGGGCTGTGAGGCGAGCAGAGCGAGGCAAGACAAATCCTAATGCAGCGACGCTCCTTGACAGAATGAGAAACACTTGACAGCAGCACGCAGGGGGGGGGGGGGGGGTCAAATAATCCAGCACAATCCAAATAATCCAGTCCGCCTGTGGTGGCAGAGGCAGAGGGGGGGGGGGGGGGGGCCCGAGGGAGCGCGGGCCCAGCTTCCGTACGGGGGGGGGGGGGGGGAGAGGCGCCCCCTCCTGCACCTGCCCCACTGTCAGGCCCGGCCGCGGACTTTCTCCAAGAGAACAGGGGGAGGGGGAAGAGCCGCAGGGGGGCAGCCTAGGGGGGCAGGCGCTGGCCCATAGGGAGAGGAGCGCAGGCCAGGAGAGGGCCAGTGGGCTGCAGAGCCCGCCGCCGGCCTCCCTGAATGAAAATGGGCCGGCGGGATGGGTGCAGAGCAGAGAGCCCCCCCCCCCCATGCCTATCCTTCAGGCTGGAAAAGTTCCCGATGGTGAAAAGAAAATCATTGCCGGGGGTTACAGCACCGCACCCGGGTTTTCGAGAAGACTCCCAACCCCTCTACCACCAATATTTGATTTTTTTTTTTGCAAAGGTTTCTACAACAGTGCCAGGCTGAGGCCGCTCTTCTTCCACCCCTGTAGGGGGGGACGACAGTGGCAGGAAGGTGAGAGGCATCCCACAATCTCGCAGGCCTCTCTGAATTACACCTAGAGAAATCCCATCGTTATTTATGTATTTATTTATTTGGAAGTTTTAAATACCGAGATTCCTATAAAGAATATGGATCACACCGGTTTACAATGGAACAGAACTTTCGCTAGGAGGCGATACATTAAACAATGAACATTAGCAATAGAAACATTCAGAAAAAACATTTGGAAACCTGGAACCATAACAAACCGAGAACAAAAACAAAAATAAAATATGTTAGCCAGTTCCCAGCTTATGCCTGTCCTTTAATAATTACAAACACAAAACACAGCTGACTTGCTGGGGCCATCGCTGTAAAAATCAAAATATTTTTATATATTTCAAGTTCACAACCGACAGGACTGGACGGTGTTCTTGATCCACGAATCATGAACCCTATACAGTGCGACCTGGTAAAGCGCAGTACAGACTTCCCTTCAAACTTCTACCAATTCACTTCAGTAAAATCAGCTGTTTCCGAAGTATTTGTGTGTTTAACCCATGGGTAATTATTAGGAATTATGGAATTTATCATAAAAATTGGATTCGAAATCATTCCTCCATTTAACAAAGGCCAGGGCACAGCTTTCAACCCACCTCATCCTTATTCAGGAAGAAAAAAAAAAGCCACACCTACCCTTACAGACCCCTGGGGCAGACAGTCTCAGTCTCTCTGAGGCGCCAGTCCATTGCAACCTTTAGAAGAACAATTACTTATTTATTTATTTAAGGGTTTTTATATACCGCAGTACGTAAAGAAATACATCACCGCGGTTTACATTTAACCATAACTTAGCAACAGGCTTTACATTGACATTATTAATAGGTATTAAATAAACTAAATTCCATATAACAGTTTTGACGGAAAACAGGCTGAACAGACTGTGGACCATCCAATAAAGTATAACATACAATTAAAATATTGATGTAACTATTAAACCTTAACAAACCAACACAAAAACTAAATAGTATCTAAAACAATACCGGTTCTGAGTGTGGATACAATTTCTATATTCTATATACTTTTTATAAATGTATTTATTTATTTATTTAAATGATTTATATACCGGAGGTTCCTGTATAATATACATATCACCCCGGTTCACAAGGAACAGTAACTGTCCCTACATTTAGCGGTTTACATAGAACAGAATAAGAATAAAACAGGAGTTTTATTCTTTATATAAATAAAGTATATATTCTATATACTTTTTATGCAGAGCTATTTTTATCCATATGTATATTTTTCTTCTTTAGCGTGCTGTCCTGTAACTCTCACTTACCGGGCCTACTGAATAATGACGTTCTCACTAAATATGCCCACAGCCAGGGTAGAATAAAGCAAGTCCTGATGAATGCTGCTATGTAAAAAATGAATCTACATCTTTTTTATGTCATTTTTCCTGCCATGTTAAAAAAAAAAAAGAAGCTAGAAACGTGCAGGAGTACATTTTGACAAGGCCGGATTTGGTACCGACGACACTGAAATCCTGCTGAGATACTACCCCTGAGTTTTCTGGTGAAGCGCAACTATCGTCAGTCACCAGGCCCCAGCCTCCCAGATTCTTGACTCTCCCAAAGTCCAATGTGCGGCACAGGAAGCCCTAGCTCCAATCAAAAGAGAATCCCACCAATTAAACTCGGCCTGGGTCTGCTGTGTTCCTCAGTGCTTCCACTGATAAAGCAGACAATTTCTAATATGGAGGGAGGGGGGCTAGTGCAAAATTGGTATTTGTCCCATAAGACACTCTACGCCTCTACGCTGCCTCCACCCACTTTCCCCAGGCTATGCCTGCCAGCTCCACAAAGGGCATTCAGACCTCTGCTGGAGTAATTTCCGTAAGCTTACTGGAGAGCAGATTTTCCAATACGTGATACACAGGAATGGGAAACTTTAAAAGGAAATAAAGAGGTTGTGAATGCAGATTCCACCAGGCAGACACGAAATTCAGCCCCAGGAGCATGGCAAGCCCATTGAATTAAAAAAGAAAAAAAACCCAACTGATGGGACCCTGGAAGGTGGGCACAATTCCCAAACATCTGTCAGCATCCAAAATGCACAAGAATCTAAACCCTACCGACGAGTGGTGAATGTACTTGTCTGAGTATCTGAAAATGCGTTCCTGGATCAAAATGTCACCCCTGCTGGGTGAGGAGGAAGAGGGGTCAAGCACGGGAGGCGGTGGAATCTCAGGCACTGGAGATTTTTTAAGGGTAAATTAGGTGAACATCTGTACAGATGAGGGCATGGATCAGACAACCTCTTCAGGTCTATTATTCTAGAATAGCCAAAAAAAAAAAAAGATTTTTTTGCAGAACAAATTCATCAAAATATATATCATTTGGAATAGAAGAATTATTTGCCTGTCCCCTTGGCACACAGGCTCCCCAAGGGAGCCTAAAATCCTGGAGACTGCAGGAATATAGGAAGGACGGGTAATAAATGCCTTAAAATAAATTTAAAAAATGGAAAATACCCAGGGCACTGTTCTTGAAAACCTCAGTAAAATACAGGAACCCCCTGAGCTAGGTGTAACACATCATACAGTAGTGCAAACACGTTTAAATCCCTTCTGTTTAGGACTCCATAAGTTGCTTGCCCTGCCAGTGAAAGCCAGGTTTCAAACTCAATAACTTATGGTGCCCAGCCATTAATAGGGTGACTCACTCTCTCTAGAAGTTTGTTTTTTTTCTTCATCTCCCTCCTCCACAGGAATTTGTTGGTTAGAAATGGGCTTTAAGGAAAGCTTCACTGTATCAAAGGATTCCCTTGTAAAAGAGATCACTGCAGCTTATTAACTGATTCACTATTACCAGTTCACAACAGAAGGAAATGGTGGGGATCACTACACGGCAAGCAGCACCTTCATTAGGATACAGCATCATTCCAATATACACACACGAGTTCCAGGAGTGCAATTCAGCCTCCTGGCGTTCGCCAAGTGCAACATTTCTTTGGAAAAATCACCACTCTGTAAAGTTTTGCTTAACGACCATAAGCATGTAATGTTTTTAACAGCACTCTGTTCCCAGCCATCAGTTTCAGGATCGCTAGCTACACACCAGAAAAGGTGCACGGCTGAGACGAAACCGAAATAGATGGAGCACATTCCGCGTGCATGTGTAATGCACGTGCATTTTTTTAAATCCAGCAAAACCGCCTGTTATTTACAGCGACCTGCTGGCCGACGTTTCATTAAAATTATTGCATTAAACAAAATACAGAGCAACAGATATGGTGTCTAAAGTGTCCTGAACCAAGAGAGTCTGCAAATCTCTGAGCTGCGTCAATAGCCAAATACCTGGAGAGGTTCTGTCTGCAGTAAAAAAAAAAAACAGATATGGAGGTGAGCACGCCTCTGAATTTCAGAGAAAAAAGAAGAGGCCATAGCAGAGATCTCCCTGTTGCCTGTGCGAGGCTGCTCGCCCTCCTGATTGTAATCACTCCGCTTCTGTACAGTGCAAACAGCTCAGGAGGTGGGGGGGGGGGGGGGGGTTTAATCACCGATGTCATTAGATAATGGCTTTATTATGATTTGAAGAGGGAGACAGAAAGAATGCAATCCGAGCCGTCTCTGCCTGCCCCCCCCCCCCTTTCATCGACCAATAAGAGAAGCTTTTAACCTGCCCACGTCAGCTGCCAATTACGGAGCAGCCGCATATAATAAGCCGGCCCGAGCCCCCTTCCACGCACGCGACGGTCCCAGCTCCTTAACAACCTCATCGTGACCTGCGGCTGACATCTCGGCACTTTCTAGCTGCAACCTAGGACTTGTCAGAGCAAAATAAAAGCACAGCAAAACGAGAAAACGACTACGGCTAAGTGAGGGATGGGGCAAAGAGGAACACAGTGCCGGGCCAGGACGGCCCCATGTGGCGGGCAGGCTCTCCAGGTTTAGCCGGCTAGGTCTGGGGTTTAGCCGGCTAAAGTCTGCCCAGTGCCCTGAAGAGCCAGCCAGGCACGCACACAGAGAGAGAGCCATTTCAAACTTCACCACACACACACACACAAAAAAAAAACAAACCCAATCCACTGTTGCTAGGGAAAAGAAACTGGAGGAGCCCCCCCACGCTCAGAGACCAGAAACAGCACCGCGGCCCCTACAGTCTCCCACGCTCCCAGAAGCAGAACCGTTTCCTCCTGCAAAGGGAAAGGAGACGTGAACTGTGCCGTACAAGAAAGCCCCGGCACCGGCAGCCGAGCGTCCGCGCGAGAATCGGCGGAAAGAGGAATCCTCGGCCGGGGGCGTGCACGTTTGGATCAGGCCGGTCGTCTTTAATTTGGCACTTAATTTTCAGGAAAATCGATGTCAACAAAGTGAAGCCAGGGGAAAAGCTAGAACTAGCCAAGGCTGCCAGCCCCCCCCCCTCCCCGCAGCGTAGGAAAAGATTCCCCTTAAGCAAATTTCTCCTGCCAAAAAAAAATCTGGGGAGCAGGTTAGGAAAGCATGCCATTAGCAAACACTCTTCTGCCATGCATAGTGTATACACATCGAGTTTAAAGGTATATACAAGGATAGCTACATTTCATCCCAACAGCAATAGATCAATACTGATAAGCGATATGTGTGTGTGTGCGTGTGTGTGTATGACACACACACACAAGATTATCAACACCGATTTTAATAGTTACAGTGCAGACTGATATTCACATACATACATGAGCATGACATATGTCATTAGTAGTGCATATGATATACACACACACATACATATTCCACACACACTGATGGCGAGAGCGCTAGATTGATTGGATTAGTGGATATTAATATACGTGCACGAACATTAATCCGCAAACTTCTGCAATACAAGACAAGAGAAGGCACTGGCTTACATGTTGGCCGGATAATATTGTGCCAGTAAGGCTGCCAGGGTGCCCAGGGCTTCTGTGGGGCTGATGCCAAGTTGAGCATTCAAGTCACAGCTGTCAAAAGGTAAATTTCTCCGCTATCACGGCAAAACATTATTTTTAATTCTGACAAATCCTTTGCTAGCCTTTCCCTTTCCCTTTCATTTCTTTCTTTTAATAGGCAAGATGGAATCTCCTTCTGCATGTTAAAGAAAACAGCAACCTTTATCAGCATTTAACCACCAGCACCCACGCTCCTTCTCCATGCATGCTAGGCAGCTTTAATTACTTGCTAGAAATTTCTAGATATATCTCTCTTCCCCCTACCTTCCAAACCCTTTTTTATATATATATTGAAAAGACACGGGCAGGCATACACATCTGTAAAACATGCAGGGCTTGTAGTTTTTCCATAGGTTTGCTTTTGGGGGGGGGGGGAGATTTGCCATCGTCCAATATCTAATGGCAGGCGACAAACAGCGAGACTTACAGGCGCACTTATACGAGACAAAAAGACAGAAATTGCAAAGATTTAGGGAAGGAGAATATACCACCGTCATACAGATCACAGCGAGGCCATGCCGGAGCCCACTCCGCGACTCCCTCGCTCGCTCGCCCTCGGCTCTCGTCGAACTGCTACTGGCAGCCCCCCACCGAGCAGGAAGCGAAATCCATTCAACGGGTGCCCAGGAAGAACATCAGGATCACGTTGACGAGCAAGAGCACCACGATCACGGCAAAAACCACCACCGTTTGCACATCCAAGGTCATGGTGCAGTGCAGGACGCTGTAGTGCTCGAGGTGCGGGGCTGGCAGAGTTTGAGTCGTCAACCTTTGCTCTGTAAGACTGTCCATGCATCCACCATGGCAGAATAATAAAAAAAAAAAACAAAAAAAAACACCACACAAAAAACCAAAATGGGGGGAGGGGGGAGGGGATCGGGGATAAGGGGAGGGGGGGGGGGCGACTGCTCCCGGCTGCCGGTGCTCCTGGAGCCCGCTCTCAGTGCGCTGGCGCCCAGCGATGGCTCTCACATGCCCCCGAGCTCCGCGCGCGCAAGGGCAGCGCCGGCTGCTCGCTCGCTCGCTCTCTCAGGGGGAGCTCTCCGCCAGCCTGGCAGGCTGCTTCTGCTGCTGCCGCTGCTGCTGCTGCATGCTTTTCCCAGCGAGAGGCGGAGGGGGGGGGGGAGGGGAGGAGGAGGCGGTGGCAGCAGCGGCAGCAGCAGCCCTGGCGAGTCCCTGCGCATACTAAGCAGCTCCCCCCAGGCCAGGCAGCAAAGGGACTCTGCTGTCAATCAGCAGGCTGGGGATTAGTCCCTTCCAGGCATCAGGTGGCAAGCAGGTTTTTTTTTTTTGGTTTTAACAAACCAATAGCCATTTTTTATTTTATTTATTTAGTGATTTTATATGCCGACATACACTGTGAGTATCACATCGTGTTTACACTGAAACAAGAACTTAGCTTAAAAATGCTTTACGTATAACTCTTCATATAGGCGGGTAACATGAACTGAATGTAAACGAACTGAATGAAACGAATTGAATGCAATTGCAGCAAACACGAGCAAAACTTAGAATGGGGGAACAAGAGCTTATTTTACAACGTTTTAAACTATTTTACATAGAGCTCTTTGTAAAAGCGAATCATTAGAAGGACTAAGGGGGCAGAGAGAGGAATCACAGGAATTATGAGAGAGTGGGGTGGGCAAGAGAGGAGTGAGATGCCTGAATGGGATTCAGTCTGGTATGGTATATGCTTGTTTAAATAGCCAGGGTCTTTAGCTTCTGCTGAAATTTATTTGATCAGAGTTCCTGGCGTAGACTAACTGGCATAGAGTTCCACCGCGCAGGCCCGGCTATGGACAGTGATCGAGCTTTGGTGGGTGCAAGGTTGTGTAGAATTTGGGGAGAGGGTGTGCGTAAGGTCGCCAGGTATTGATTTCTGGTGGGTCTCGAGGAGGTGTGGAATGTTAATGTTCCTTTCAGCCAATTCGTGTCGGGGTTATGAAGGGCTTTGTGGATGATGGGGAGGTTTTTGTATCGGATACGGGGGGTCCTATGGGGAGCCAGTGTAGATCCTGGAGGACGGGTGATGTGTGGTCATTTCTACGGGCGTTGGTGAGGGTGCGAGCGGTAGCGTTCTGAAGGATTTGGAGTGGGGCGGATGGTGTTTTTGGGGAGACCTAGGAGGAGGGAGTTGCAATAGTCGATTTTCGAGAAAATAGTTGCCTGCACTACTGTACGAAAATCGGAGAGATGAAGGAGGGGTTTTAGTTTTTTTCAAGGTGTGTAGTTTGAAAAAGCACTCTTTAAGTGAAATTCACATGATTGTCTAGGGTGACTGCAAGGTCTCTAAAATGCTGGGTGAATGAGATTGACGCTGGCGGCGTGGGGAAGTGGGCGACGAGTGTTATCTTGTGGTGTGATGAGTGTAAGCTCTCTTTTGGCATTTTTTCCCTACGGTTGCCTTTTTTTTTTTTTTAACGGGAGAGTGGGATGGAGAGCGGGCGGAAAAGATGGGAGGCGAGGGGAGTGAAGACTCGACGGCTTTGCATCTTGCTCTTAGGAGCATCAGATTGTAGCTGCTTTGGAAATGTACTGACTGCTATTTATGTGTCCAACAACAATACTTAGACCTTCATCCAAAGAATCTCCTCTCTCTGTTTACTTCTTTCAATGCACATCAATGAAAGATTAAGACCGACTTGACACACCTCCATACTAAGGGGCCGATGCAATACAGTGCGCTCAGCTGAGCGCGGTCTTTAACCCGCTGTCAGATGTGGGTTAAACAGGCGCTAATCCACCCCCGAATGCAATAGGGGTAATTAGCGCCTATTTAATGCGTGTCCGATGCGGAGTGAATGAGTTAGCGCTCATCACATGCAAATACATGCGAATGAGGCTATTACTCATTCACTCCAAATGCAAAAAAAAAAAATAAATGTGCGTCTCAGACGCACATTTATCGCTCAGCTATTAATAGCTGAGCTGAGCTATTAATAAAAACGATTAATTAAAAACGATTAATTAAAAACGAAAAAGAAGCACAAAAACCCAAGTTTTGATGTTCAAAAACACAGACTTTGATGAAATGGGGAAGTACCTGGAGGAAGAACTAAAAGGCTGGGAAAACGAGAGAGATGTGGATCAACAGTGGACCAATCTAAAAGGAGCAATCACCAAGGCAACTAATCTATATGTTAGAAAAGTAAAGAAAAGCAAAAGAAAAATGAAACCTATCTGGTTCTCAAAGGAGGTGGCTGACAAAATAAAGGCTAAAAGAACAGCATTCAAGAAATATAAAAGATCCCAAAAGGAGGAACACAAAGAAGAATATCTGGTAGAACTGAGGGAGACGAAGAAATTAATCAAGATGGCAAAAAGTCAAGCGGAAGAGAGGATTGCCAAAGAGGTAAAGAGTGGTAACAAAACATTTTTCAGATATATCAGTGAAAAGAGAAAAGTTCAAAATGGTATAGTGAAATTGAAAGGTGGAAAGGATCAATGCGTGGAGAGAGACGAAGAAATGGCAGAAATATTAAATGAATACTTCAGTTCTGTGTTCACTAAAGAGGACCCTGGAGAAGGACTGACACTAGTTAACAAGAAACTGGAGGGGAATGGAGTAGATGTAACTCCATTTACAGTAGAAAATGTATGGGAAGAGCTGGTGAAACTGAAAGTGGACAAAGCCATGGGGCCTGATGAAGTTCATCCCAGAATACTGAGGGAGCTCAGAGATGTGCTGGCAGGTCCGCTGTGTGACCTATTCAATAGATCCCTAGAAACGGGAGTGGTGCCGAATGATTGGAGGAGAGCGGTGGTGGTCCCGCTTCACAAGAGTGGGAACAGAGAAGAGGCTGGTAACTACAGACCGGTTAGCCTCACTTCGGTGGTGGGAAAAGTAATGGAGTCACTGTTGAAAGAGAGAATAGTGAACTATCTACAGTCGGGAGAATTGCTGGACCAGAGGCAGCATGGATTCACCATTGGAAGATCCTGTCAGACAAATCTGATTGACTTTTTTGACTGGGTAACCAAGGAATTGGATCGAGGAAGAGCACTCGATGTCATCTACTTGGATTTCAGCAAAGCTTTTGACACTGTCCCGCACAGGAGACTGGTGAATAAAATGAGAAGCTTAGGAGTGAGTGCCGAGGTGGTGGCCTGGATTGCAAACTGGTTGACGGACAGAAGACAATGTGTGATGGTAAATGGAACTCTCTCTGAAGAGAGAGCGGTTTTAAGCGGTGTACCGCAGGGATCGGTGTTGGGACCGGTCCTTTTCAATATCTTTGTGAGCGACATTGCGGAAGGGATAGAAGGTAAAGTATGTCTTTTTGCGGATGACACTAAGATCTGCAACAGAGTGGACACGCCGGAAGGAGTGGAGAGAATGAGACGGGATTTAAGGAAGATGGAAGAGTGGTCGAAGACATGGCAGCTGACATTCAATGCCAAGAAGTGCAAAGTCATGCATATGGGGAGTGGAAATCCGAATGAACTGTATTCGATGGGGGGAGAAAGGCTGATGTGCACGGAGCAGGAGAGAGACCTTGGGGTGATGGTGTCTAATGATCTGAAGTCGGCGAAACAATGTGACAAGGCGATAGCTAAAGCCAGAAGAATGCTGGGCTGCATAGAGAGAGGAATATCGAGTAAGAAAAGGGAAGTGATTATCCCCTTGTACAGGTCCTTGGTGAGACCTCACCTGGAGTATTGTGTTCAGTTCTGGAGACCGTATCTCCGAAGAGACAGAGACAAGATGGAGGCGGTCCAGAGAAGGGTGACCAAAAAGGTGGAAGGTCTTCATCAAATGACTTATGAGGAGAGATTGAAGAATCTAAATATGTACACCCTGGAGGAAAGGAGGAGCAGAGGTGATATGATACAGACTTTCAGATACTTGAAAGGTTTTAATGATCCAATGACAACGACAAACCTTTTCCATAGGAAAAAAATCAGCAGAACCAGGGGTCACGATTTGAAGCTCCAGGGAGGAAGATTCAGAACCAATGTCAGGAAGTATTTCTTCACGGAGAGGGTGGTGGATGCCTGGAATGCCCTTCCGAAGGAAGTGGTGAAGACCAGAACTGTGAAGGACTTCAAAGGGGCGTGGGATAAACACTGTGGATCCATAAAATCAAGAGGCCGTCAATAAAGAGTGGGTGGCTCGCCAGAATGACGGCTACTGCCTGGAGATAATACCCTTATTCATTAAACATACACATGGTTACTGTGACTCCAACATCACTCTAAGCTACAACAGCAAGAGGAAATGTGGAAAAAAGGATTCGCACTCACAAAGTGGGGAGTAGCTGGCTTGTTACGGCGGTTACTACCCCAAACCAAATAAGCCTGATACTTCACTTTCAATACATATCCAGCATAGCTCTCTGCTTCAACGGCAGGGGAGAAGAAAAACTGATACTTCACGCATAGCTCTCTGCTTCAACGGCAGGGGAGAAGAAAAACTGATACTTCACGCATATCCAGCATAGCTCTCTGCTTCAACGGCAGGGGAGAAGAAAAAAGGATTCGCACTCACAAAGCGGGGAGTAGCTGGCTTGTTACAGCGGTTACTACCCCAAACCAAATAAGCCTGATACTTCACTTTCAATGCATATCCTGCTTCAACCGCAGGGGAGAAGAAAAACTGATACTTCACGCATATCCAGCATAGCTCTCTACTTCAACGGCAGGGGAGAAGAAAAACTGATACTACACGATTATCCAGCATAGCTCCCTGCTTCAACGGCAGGGGAGAAGAAAAACAACCAATAAGGGCTGAATAACACAGTCTGGGTAAAACAAATAAACATGGGTGTAGCTTGCTTATTGCGGCGGTTACTACCCCTACTACCCCTAACTAATCAAGCTTGATATTTCACTTGGTTGCAGCTCCATCACTGCTCTCTACATTAATGGTGGGGGTGGAAGGGAAATAGAACCAAAGAGCTAAGAGAAACAGATAAGTATGAGAAAAAAATGTGAAGCTTGCTGGGCAGACTGGATGGGCCGTTTGGTCTTCTTCTGCCGTCATTTCTATGTTTCTATGTTTCTAATAGCTGAGCGCACTGAAAAAAAAGTACAGAAAAGCAGAAAAAACTGCTTTTCTGTACCTTTTTTTAAAAGTTAAAAAAAAAAAAAATCTCTGCCGGCCGGCTGCGGTAATGAAAACCGCCGCCGATAAACTCGGCATCGATTTTCATAACCGCGGGGTCGACCCCCTAAATTTGCGTACTGCACGGCGCCCCCTTGTGGGCGCCGTGCGTGCCTTAAAGCGGGCGCTGAAAAGTCAGCACCCGCTTTCCGCTAATAATATTGCATCGCCCCCCCCCCCTCTGAGCTTTCAAGTGCTGACCCTGCATGGGCGCAAATGGAAAATATTGGCTTCCACGGAGTCGGCTAAAACTATAGTGTCCCTGAAGTAGGGCAGCGAAGATGTCAGCCTCTAGGGTAGGGAATTTCCACTGTACTCGCCTTGAGCTCCGATTTGCAAAGGCGAGTAATCACAACCAAATCCAAATTGTAGGGGTTACCAGATAACTGCCACATCATAATGAACAACCGGAGCCCAGCCCTTATTTAGTACTAATCCACTTCGGATTTCACCAGGACGACTAGGCCCAGTCCAGATGGGTAACGGAAAAAAAACCAGGACGGGTTCGGTCTATCCCCTGCTGACTTAGAACCATCTAGAACTTGACAGCAATAGCAGAGTTAACCATTTCGTCCCTGAACGATCAAAGTTTTTTTTTTGCCGTCCGCCATTGGCTGACAGCTGGAAAGGAAATGTCATGGAAGGCAGACCCACAGCCAGCTAGAGGCACCCACATCCCCCCAGCGCTTACATGAGATCCAGTCTCACAAGGTCTTCCTGCAATTTATCACAATCTGCTTGTGATTTAACTACTCTGAACAATTTTGTGTCATCTGCAAATTTGATTATCTCACTCGTCGTATTTCTTTCCAGATCATTTATAAATATATTGAAAAGTAAGGGTCCCAATACAGATCCCTGAGGCACTCCACTGTCCACTCCCTTCCACTGAGAAAATTGCCCATTTAATCCTACTCTCTGTTTCCTGTCTTTTAGCCAGTTTGCAATCCACGAAAGGACATCACCACCTATCCCATGACTTTTTACTTTTCCTAGAAGCCTCTCATGCGGAACTTTGTCAAACGCCTTCTGAAAATCCAAGTATACTATATCTACCGGTTCACCTTTATCCACATGTTTATTAACTCCTTCAAAAAAGTGAAGCAGATTTTACTTCAAGCCAGATAGAGTGGATCCATTTGGGGATGAAAAAAAAAAGCAGGACTACCTTTTTTTCAACCAATCTATCCTAGCTACACTTCATGATTTCATCAATTTTTAGGGGAATGTGAAACTATGAGCAGTCACTTTTTTTTTTTTACCCCTCATTCCACTGCTGGATGCTAGAGAGAGAAGACAGAGGTTCTGAAGCTCTTTGCTTCAGAGTTAAAGAAAAGTTTACAAAAACAAGTCAGATTTCCAGGAGAAAACAAGGCGTGGTGTTAAAATAACTGTGGTTCAGAACAGTGGTAGCAGGAGAAACTACATCTCTGTCAGTGGGCTACAGCATATATCATCAGGGTAAGAGAGCAGATAAGAGTGTGTCAGTGTCTGCAGGAAAGAAACAGACTGACTCTCTCTTGCAGTGAGTGCAGAGTGTCCAGTAACTATCACAGGGGGCAACTTTCTTTCTCTGTGTAGAAGAGTCGGTGACAGTGTACTGAACTCATGTGCGCATGACGCTTGTGCTAACTTTGGCTTAATGTACATAATCAGCAAGCATCAGCTCACTGTAATAAATGTGGCAGGTCTGCCGTCTGTGTGCACCTACAGTAGGGTATGCTTTGTAACACTAAAAGCCCCTAGGCCACTAATAATCTGTTTTTAATAAATTCTATCAGGTCGCTGCCATCGAGACGCAAATGTGACAACGGAAGAGGGAAGCCGTTCCTCCAGAGAGAGCTGGGGCCAGTACTAGCAGCACTGGTGATGAGAGAGGCATAGGATGATTAGGAACAGAAACCTCCCCTGCCAAGATTAAGAGAGAATTTTTTTTTTTTTTTTAAAGAGGGGGAAGCCAACTAGAGAGGTAGGGCTGGGTGAGCAGCTGCCTGCTCCCCTCTCTCCACTGCTGCTCTGATGCCAGGGCAGAATTCGGCAGGACTCGGGGGGGACGGAAGCAGCAGCGGTGAGAGAGGACAACGCGGGCATCAGCTAAAGCAGGCACATTGCCCCCCCCCCCCCCCTGTTTCATTCTGACCGGTGTTTACAGCAGATCTTTGGAAAGCAGACTGATTTAGAGAACCGTGTGAGGGATCTGAAGGATTAAAGGAAGGGGGGATGCTGACAGTCCAGTAGCTGAAGAGGGCCGAAAGAAGCTAGTTAGTTACTAGCATGATAGCTGGTGAGCAAGTCACAGGCAAATAGCAGAGCTTCAGAGTCAGTAAATGATATTTGGCAGTGCCAAGAGCACTGCCAAAGAAATAGCGGGTAGTCAGGCCCGCGAGCCACCCCCTTCGTCTTTTAATTCTTGGTCCACCGTCAACCCCAGCAGCAGCACCCAAAGGATCCAGAGAGAGGATCCTGCAAGACACCGCAGGTGCGGAGGCAATTTACGGTTACGGAGGATCAGCATTTTCCGGAACGAATTCACTGTCGGAAGGCCATCAGTAGATGAAAGTTACAGGGTCATCTTTCAAACTGTGGTATGCAATATCACTTAAAAAAGAAAGTAAAAACCTTTAGTGTCGGCTTTAGGAGAGGCTGGTACTAGTCTGGGGGCCCCATCCTCCAAACAGTAGCAGTAAGAAAGCCACAGCAAAGGGTTAATCCGTCTCCCCAAGCAGACCCTCTGCCCCTTTCCCCCCACTAAGGTGGCAGATCACCAGCCCCCACCCCCACGTTAGCAGCGAGCCCCCACAGGGTAGGAGTGTGCATGGCAAAAGTAAATAAATAAGTATAGTTTCATTTAGAAGAGTTAAATTATAAAATGTGCACTAACTCAAATAGTTATTGGTGTGTGCTAATTCGATTTAGTGCGCACTGCTTTGAATTCGTGTGCACTAAAAACGTAAAAAGAAAAAAACACCCTAAATTTGGCGTTTTTGTCGTCATTTTGTTAAAGGTTTGGATGAAGCCTCCGACAAGTCTCCCTCGGTGCTACTCTTTGCCTTCCCTTCCTTCCCCCCCCCCTACGTCGCCTTCCTGGCGAGCCCCGAGGTCTGCCTGCCCCGCTGGACAGGTGGGGGCACTATAATGCCCAGGCCTCCAGGCCAGCTAAAAGGGTTCAAGATGCACAGTTTTATCCTCCTCATGAGCAGGGAACAATCTGAGCATGGATCCCCGCTGGTGACAGTCATTAATAGTTATTTCCTTTTTCTCCTTCCAAAAAAAAAAAGAAAGAGACACAGCATCCCTGCTTTACAGTAGCAGGGGAACGGAACCCCCTAAAGCTGACCTTAGTGAGTTCACTTGAAGGGAGCCCACTACCTTGGCCCCTCATAATATTCAGCATCCAGTAACAAGATTACAAGTTATTGAGCGCAGCGAGGGCCGGAGGGCGGGACCGGCTCGCCAGGGCAGGGACAGGGCTTCCACACGGCCATCAAACCTCCACCACTTGCTGCAGGCCCTTCAGTATCCATGCAGGCTTAAAAGCCCCATCACTTTTAAGCACCCCCCAAGGAGCTTCTTCAATCATTTATCCCCAGCCTCTGCCAAAAAAAGAGAAAAATCTTCACCCCCAACAGGTACAAGACACTTTCCCAGCTAGCAGACCACCTAACCTCAGTCACAAATGCAGGCCATAAGTATAAACAGTAAGGTGCAGACAACAACAACCTGGACTGGAAACCAGGACTGGTGCAAGGGTATTAGACGCTCTAGGCCAAAAGTCTGCCTTGCGCGCCCGCCCCACCCCCGGTCCTGGGGCCGATTCCTACCTCATTCACTGCAACGCTGCTCGTGGCCCGCCGAGTCTCTGCTCCTCCCTGCATTGAGCGGGATAGGCTCCGCTCGCAGCCCCCCGTGGCCCACAGAGTCTCTGCTCCTCCCTGCATTGAGCGGGACAGGCTCCGCTCGCAGCCCCGCGTGGCCGCTCGTGGCCCGCCGAGTCTCTGCTCCGCCCTGCATTGAGCGGGATAGGCTCCGCTCGCAGCCCCGCGTGGCCGCTCGTGGCCCGCCGAGTCTCTGCTCCTCCCTGCATTGAGCGGGATAGGCTCCGCTCGCAGCCCCGCGTGGCCGCTCGTGGCCCGCTGAGTCTCTGCTCCTCCCTGCATTGAGCGGGATAGGCTCCGCTCGCAGCCCCCCGTGGCCCGCCGAGTCTCTGCTCCTCCCTGCATTGAGCGGGATAGGCTCCTCTCGCAGCCCCGCATGGCAGCTCGTGGCCCGCAGAGTCTCTGCTCCTCCCTGCATTGAGCGGGATAGGCTCCGCTCGCAGCCCCGTGTGGCCGCTCGTGGCCCGCCGAGTCTCTGCTCCTCCCTGCATTGAGCGGGATAGGCTCCGCTCGCGGCCCGCCGAGTCTCTGCTCCTCCCTGCATTGAGCGGGATAGGCTCCTCTCGCAGCCCCGCGTGGCAGCTCGTGGCTCGCCGAGTCTCTGCTCCTCGCTGCATTGAGCGGGATAGGCTCCGCTCGCGGCCCCACGTGGCCGCTCGTGGCCCGCAGCCCCACGTGGCCACTCGTGGCCCGCAGAGTCTCTGCTCCTCCCTGCATTGAGCGGGATAGGCTCCGCTCGTGGCCGGCCGAGTCTCTGCTCCTCCCTGCATTGAGCGGGATAGGCTCCGCTCGCGGCCCCGCGTGGCCGCTCATGGCCCGCCGAGTCTCTGCTCCTCCCTGCATTGAGCGGGATAGGCTCCGCTCGCAGCCCCCCCCCCCCCCCGAGTCTCTGCTCCTCCCTGCATTGAGCGTGATAGGCTCCGCTCGCAGCCCCGCATGGCCGCTCGTGGCCCGCCGAGTCTCTGCTCCTCCCTGCATTGAGCGGGATAGGCTCCGCTCGCAGCCCCGCATGGCCGCTCGTGGCCCGCCGAGTCTCTGCTCCTCCCTGCATTGAGCGGGATAGGCTCCGCTCGCAGCCCCGCATGGCCGCTCGTGGCCCGCCGAGTCTCTGCTCCTCCCTGCATTGAGCGGGATAGACTCCGCTCGCAGCCCCACGTGGCCCGCCGAGTCTCTGCTCTGCCCTGCATTGAGCGGGATTGGCTCCGCTCGCAGCCCCACATGGCCGCACGTGGCCCGCCGAGTCTCTGCTCCGCCCTGCATTGAGCAGGATAGACTCCGCTCGCAGCCCTGTGTGGCCGCACGTGGCCCGCCGAGTCTCTGCTCCTCCCTGCATTGAGCGGGATTGGCTCCGCTCGCAGCCCCGCGTGGCCGCACGTGGCCCGCCGAGTCTCTGCTCCGCCCTGCATTGAGCGGGATAGACTCCGCTCGCAGCCCCGTGTGGCCGCACGTGGCCCGCCGAGTCTCTGCTCCGCCCTGCATTGAGCGGGATTGGCTCCGCTCGCAGCCCCGAGTGGCTGCTCGTGGCCCGCCAAGTCTCTGCTCCTCTCTGCATTGAGGATGATAGGCTCCGCTCGCAGCCCCGTATGGCCGCTCGTGGCCCGCCGAGTCTCTGCTCCTCTCTGCATTGAGCGGGATAGGCTCCGCTCGCAGCCCCGCGTGGCCCACCGAGTCTCTGCTCCTCCCTGCATTGAGCGGGATTGGCTCCGCTCGCAGCCCCGCGTGGCTGCACGTGGCCCGCCGAGTCTCTGCTCCTCTCTGCATTGAGCGGGATAGGCTCCGCTCGCAGCCCCGCGTGGCTGCTCATGGCCCGCCAAGTCTCTGCTCCTCCCTGCATTGAGCGGGATAGGCTCCGCTCGTGGCCGCTCATGGCCCGCCGAGTCTCTGCTCCTCTCTGCATTGAGCGGGATAGGCTCCGCTCGCAGCCCCGCGTGGCCCACCGAGTCTCTGCTCCTCCCTGCATTGAGCGGGATTGGCTCCGCTCGCAGCCCCGCGTGGCTGCACGTGGCCCGCCGAGTCTCTGCTCCTCTCTGCATTGAGCGGGATAGGCTCCGCTCGCAGCCCCGCGTGGCTGCTCATGGCCCGCCAAGTCTCTGCTCCTCTCTGCATTGAGCGGGATAGGCTCTGCTCGCAGCCCTGCGTGGCCGCACGTGGCCCTCCGAGTCTCTGCTCCTCCCTGCATTGAGCAGGATTGTCTCCGCTCGCAGTCCCCCCGAGTCTCTGCTCCTCCCTGCATTGAGCGGGATAGGCTCCGCTCGCAGCCCCGCGTGGCCACTCATGGCCAGCCGAGTCTCTGCTCCTCCCTGCATTGAGCGGAATAGGCTCCGCTCGCAGCCCCGCATGGCCGCTCATGGCCAGCCGAGTCTCTGCTCCTCCCTGCATTGAGCGGGATAGGCTCTGCTTGCAGCCCCCCCCCGAATCTCTGCTCCTCTCTCTATTGAGCAGGATAGGCTCCGCTCGCAGCCCCACATGGCCGCTCTTTGGCGCCCCCTAATGATGGGTGACCTAGGCGACCGCCTAGTTTGCCTCATGGGAAGCCATCAGCCCTGCTGGAAACCACTAAAATCCAAACTCAAATGCAGTCCAATAAATCAAAAACAGAAATATCACCATTCCTCATAAAACAAAGTCAAGAAGTATAAATCAATTACCATACTAATGAAAAGCATATTTCAGCTGACAAATAGAAACCACCTAATAATTAAGAAAAAGGATTAAAACATTTAAACTTTTCCCCAAATTAATCAAATATTTCAAAACAGTAGACTTATCAAACACTCAATAATTAAAACTAATAAGGAAAAAAAAAATCCCCCCTCCTTTATACTTGGAAACCTTTCATTTCCAGTCAACCTGAGATTGTAGACACTTTCACAGGCGCACACACACACACACACACACACACAAGCAGGCTCCCAATCTCTCTCTCTCTCTCACAGGCGCACACACACACACACACACATACAAGCAGGCTCCCAATCTCTCTCTCTCTCACACAGGCGCACACACACACACTACCAGGCTACCCATCCATACAGAATATGTAGTTATTGTTGTGTAGGCCAGTGGTTCTCAACCTTTTTTCAATCAGAACACATCTGACAGATGGTTCTCACATGCGTGACACACTGAACATGTGACCATCATGGGGCAAAACAAACATGTACTCTGAATCCACAGGAACCCCTCGACCCCCCCCCACAATGGGTGCAGAGCAGAACTAGGACGTTACCCATACAAAAAAAAACTACCATCATCTGTATGGATGAGTAGCCTGGGCAGAGAGTTGAGAACTGAATGCTCCCCTTAGTCTATCCTGTAGATGGAGGACCTGGGGTTCAGCTACCTTTAAAGGTAACATGAAAAGAGAAAACAGTATTCCTTTTATATGAACAAGATCAAAGCAGATCTGATGTGCTGGGGTGAGGCTAGACAGGAAGAAGAGCTTTGCAGTAGGCTAATCCAGATCAGATATCACCCCCTTGCATGCAGGGTCTTGGAGTTAAGGAAAGCACAAGGAGAAGTTGCTGCATACAACAGGACAGGGGTGGCTAATTCCATTCCTCAAGAGCCACTAGCAGGTCTGGTTTTCAGGATATCCACAATGGACATGCAGGAGGCAGGTTTGCATATAATGGAGACAGTGCATGCAACATTCTCCTGCATATTCATCGTGGACATCCTGAAAACCAGACCTGTTTGCAGCTCTCGAGGACCAGAGTCGGCCACCCCTTGCAGCAGGGTAAAACCGGAACCAGACTGGCTCATTTGTTAAGACATGGAGCTAGGTGAGAGCTCTTTCTCTTAGTCTCTTTTGCTCTGAAGCATCACAGCTCCTTTCAATGGCTGCAGATTCACCACATTTCATCCAGCTCCTGCCTTTGGTTTCTAACAAGAAATGAGGTCGGTAACACAGAACGAAACGATGCCTTTGCAGCGTTAAATTGGCCCCTTAGCACCTTAAGGAGCACAGTGGGGCAAAGGGGCCAGGCAAAGAACGACTCTGAGCAATCCCCGCTGCAGCTGCAATTTCTGCTCCACCATACGGCAGCAGGACAGCAGCAGGAACTCATTAGCACTGCAGCACTCCAGTGCACATATCTGCCCTGTGAGCGTGCCAGGCCGCAGGCCTCAGGAGCGCCTGGGCTTCTGTCACTGCACTGCTTCTACAGAAACCTGTGACAAGAAGCTTATGTTATAACCGATGTGTGCTGCACTATTTGTAGATCGCTTTGAGCAATTTTTAATCCGGAAAGAGTGATTTACAAATATTTTTAAATAAATAGAACAAGTCAATGGAAGAAAAGAACGAGGCTCAGTCTTCAGGTTTGGGGCACTCTGTCTTCTACGCTTCAGGTCAATCCAATCCATGAATCAACGGGAGGCAAAGTGAGACAGTAACTTCATTACTCAGGAAAACCCCTGAAAGATTAGTAGATCACATAGAGATCTTCATTGCTAAAAGAACAAAAAATCATACCCCGAAGCTGAGTGCAGATGGTCAAATGTTCAATGCTGATAAGAGGTGGCAAACAGAGGGGCTGAAGCCATCCATTTACCCACGAGACAGCTTCCTGACAGGTGATTCATAAATATATCGATGGACAGGTACAGCACAGGCAGCAATGGTGGAAACTTCTCAAACATTCACACTGTCCCACTACAGAATAGCTACAGGCCAGACAGGAGCAGTGAAAGCTTCATACACACTGCTGCACCACAGAACAGGTACAGCACAGGCAGCAGCAGTGAAAGCTTCATACACACTGCTGCACCACAGAACAGGTACAGCACAGGCAGCAGCAGTGAAAGCTTAATACACACTGCTGCACCACAGAACAGGTACAGCACAGGCAGCAGCAGTGAAAGCTTCATACACACTGCTGCACCACAGAACAGGTACAGCACAGGCAGCAGCAGTGAAAGCTTCATACACACTGCTGCACCACAGAACAGGTACAGCACAGGCAGCAGCAGTGAAAGCTTCATACACACTGCTGCACCACAGAACAGGTACAGCACAGGCAGCAGCAGTGAAAGCTTAATACACACTGCTGCACCACAGAACAGGTACAGCACAGGCAGCAGCAGTGAAAGCTTAATACACACTGCTGCACCACAGAAGAGGTACAGCACAGGTAGCAGCAGTGAAAGCTTAATACGCACTGCCCCGTTACAGAACAGGTACAGCACAGGTAGCAGCAGTGAAAGCTTAATACGCACTGCCCCGTTACAGAACAGGTACAGCACAGGTAGCAGCAGTGACAGCTTAATACACACTGCCCCGTTACAGAACAGGTACAGCACAGGTAGCAGCAGTGAAAGTTTAATACACACTGCCCCGTTACAGAACAGGTACAGCACAGGTAGCAGCAGTGAAAGCTTAATACACACTGCCCCGTTCAGAACAGATACAGCACAGGTAGCAGCAGTGAAAATTTAATACACACTGCCCCATTACAGAACAGGTACAGCACAGGTAGCAGCAGTGAAAGCTTAATACACACTGCCCCGTTACAGAACAGGTACAGCACAGGCAGCAGCAGTGAAAGCTTCATACACACTGCTGCACCACAGAACAGGTACAGCACAGGCAGCAGCAGTGAAAGCTTAATACGCACTGCCCCTTTACAGAACAGGAACAGCACAGGTAGCAGCAGTGAAAGCTTAATACACACTGCCCCGTTACAGAACATGTACAGCACAGGTAGCAGCAGTGAAAGCTTAATACACACTGCCCCGTTACAGAACAGGTACAGCACAGGCAGCAGCAGTGAAAGCTTCATACACACTGCTGCACCACAGAACAGGTACAGCACAGGTAGCAGCAGTGAAAGCTTAATACACACTGCTGCACCACAGAACAGGTACAGCACAGGTAGCAGCAGTGAAAGCTTAATACGCACTGCCCCATTACAGAACAGGTACAGCACAGGTAGCAGCAGTGAAAGCTTAATACACACTGCCTCGTTACAGAACAGGTACAGCACAGGTAGCAGCAGTGACAGCTTAATACACACTGCCCCGTTACAGAACATGTACAGCACAGGTAGCAGCAGTGAAAGCTTAATACACACTGCCCCGTTACAGAACAGGTACAGCACAGGTAGCAGCAGTGAAAGCTTAATACACACTGCTGCACCACAGAACAGGTACAGCACAGGCAGCAGCAGTGAAAGCTTCATACACACTGCTGCACCACAGAACAGGTACAGCACAGGCAGCAGCAGTGAAAGCTTCATACACACTGCTGCACCACAGAACAGGTACAGCACAGGCAGCAGCAGTGAAAGCTTCATACACACTGCTGCACCACAGAACAGGTACAGCACAGGCAGCAGCAGTGAAAGCTTAATACACACTGCTGCACCACAGAACAGGTACAGCACAGGCAGCAGCAGTGAAAGCTTAATACACACTGCTGCACCACAGAAGAGGTACAGCACAAGTAGCAGCAGTGAAAGCTTAATACACACTTCCCCGTTACAGAACAGGTACAGCACAGGTAGCAGCAGTGAAAGCTTAATACGCACTGCCCCGTTACAGAACAGGTACAGCACAGGTAGCAGCAGTGACAGCTTAATACACACTGCCCCGTTACAGAACAGGTACAGCACAGGTAGCAGCAGTGAAAGTTTAATACACACTGCCCCGTTACAGAACAGGTACAGCACAGGTAGCAGCAGTGAAAGCTTAATACACACTGCCCCGTTCAGAACAGATACAGCACAGGTAGCAGCAGTGAAAATTTAATACACACTGCCCCATTACAGAACAGGTACAGCACAGGTAGCAGCAGTGAAAGCTTAATACACACTGCCCCGTTACAGAACAGGTACAGCACAGGCAGCAGCAGTGAAAGCTTCATACACACTGCTGCACCACAGAACAGGTACAGCACAGGCAGCAGCAGTGAAAGCTTAATACGCACTGCCCCGTTACAGAACAGGTACAGCACAGGTAGCAGCAGTGAAAGCTTAATACACACTGCCCCGTTACAGAATATGTACAGCACAGGTAGCAGCAGTGAAAGCTTAATACACACTGCCCCGTTACAGAACAGGTACAGCACAGGCAGCAGCAGTGAAAGCTTCATACACACTGCTGCACCACAGAACAGGTACAGCACAGGTAGCAGCAGTGAAAGCTTAATACACACTGCTGCACCACAGAACAGGTACAGCACAGGTAGCAGCAGTGAAAGCTTAATACGCACTGCCCCATTACAGAACAGGTACAGCACAGGTAGCAGCAGTGAAAGCTTAATACACACTGCCTCGTTACAGAACAGGTACAGCACAGGTAGCAGCAGTGACAGCTTAATACACACTGCCCCGTTACAGAACATGTACAGCACAGGTAGCAGCAGTGAAAGCTTAATACACACTGCCCCGTTACAGAACAGGTACAGCACAGGTAGCAGCAGTGAAAGCTTAATACACACTGCCCCGTTACAGAACATGTACAGCACAGGTAGCAGCAGTGAAAGCTTAATACGCACTGCCCCGTTACAAAACAGGTACAGCACAGGTTGCAGCAGTGAAAGTTCAATACACACTGCCCCGTTACAGAACAGGTACAGCACAGGTAGCAGCAGTGAAAGCTTAATACACACTGCCCCGTTACAGAACAGGTACAGCACAGGTAGCAGCAGTGAAAGTTTAATACACACTGCCCCGTTACAGAACAGGTACAGCACAGGTAGCAGCAGTGAAAGCTTAATACGCACTGCCCCGTTACAGAACAGGTACAGCACAGGTAGCAGCAGTGAAAGCTTAATACGCACTGCCCCGTTACAGAACAGGTACAGCACAGGTAGCAGCAGTGAAAGCTTAATACGCACTGCCCCGTTACAGAACAGGTACAGCACAGGTAGCAGCAGTGAAAGCTTAATACACACTGCTGCACCACAGAACAGGTACAGCACAGGCAGCAGCAGTGAAAGCTTCATACACACTGCTGCACCACAGAACAGGTACAGCACAGGCAGCAGCAGTGAAAGCTTCATACACACTGCTGCACCACAGAACAGGTACAGCACAGGCAGCAGCAGTGAAAGCTTCATACACACTGCTGCACCACAGAACAGGTACAGCACAGGCAGCAGCAGTGAAAGCTTAATACACACTGCTGCACCACAGAACAGGTACAGCACAGGCAGCAGCAGTGAAAGCTTAATACACACTGCTGCACCACAGAAGAGGTACAGCACAGGTAGCAGCAGTGAAAGCTTAATACACACTGCCCCGTTACAGAACAGGTACAGCACAGGTAGCAGCAGTGAAAGCTTAATACGCACTGCCCCGTTACAGAACAGGTACAGCACAGGTAGCAGCAGTGACAGCTTAATACACACTGCCCCGTTACAGAACAGGTACAGCACAGGTAGCAGCAGTGAAAGTTTAATACACACTGCCCCGTTACAGAACAGGTACAGCACAGGTAGCAGCAGTGAAAGCTTAATACACACTGCCCCGTTCAGAACAGATACAGCACAGGTAGCAGCAGTGAAAATTTAATACACACTGCCCCATTACAGAACAGGTACAGCACAGGTAGCAGCAGTGAAAGCTTAATACACACTGCCCCGTTACAGAACAGGTACAGCACAGGCAGCAGCAGTGAAAGCTTCATACACACTGCTGCACCACAGAACAGGTACAGCACAGGCAGCAGCAGTGAAAGCTTAATACGCACTGCCCCGTTACAGAACAGGTACAGCACAGGTAGCAGCAGTGAAAGCTTAATACACACTGCCCCGTTACAGAACATGTACAGCACAGGTAGCAGCAGTGAAAGCTTAATACACACTGCCCAGTTACAGAACAGGTACAGCACAGGCAGCAGCAGTGAAAGCTTCATACACACTGCTGCACCACAGAACAGGTACAGCACAGGTAGCAGCAGTGAAAGCTTAATACGCACTGCCCCATTACAGAACAGGTACAGCACAGGTAGCAGCAGTGAAAGCTTAATACACACTGCCTCGTTACAGAACAGGTACAGCACAGGTAGCAGCAGTGACAGCTTAATACACACTGCCCCGTTACAGAACATGTACAGCACAGGTAGCAGCAGTGAAAGCTTAATACACACTGCCCCGTTACAGAACAGGTACAGCACAGGTAGCAGCAGTGAAAGCTTAATACACACTGCCCCGTTACAGAACATGTACAGCACAGGTAGCAGCAGTGAAAGCTTAATACACACTGCCCCGTTACAAAACAGGTACAGCACAGGTTGCAGCAGTGAAAGTTCAATACACACTGCCCCGTTACAGAACAGGTACAGCACAGGTAGCAGCAGTGAAAGCTTAATACACACTGCCCCGTTACAGAACAGGTACAGCACAGGTAGCAGCAGTGAAAGTTTAATACACACTGCCCCGTTACAGAACAGGTACAGCACAGGTAGCAGCAGTGAAAGCTTAATACGCACTGCCCCGTTACAGAACAGGTACAGCACAGGTAGCAGCAGTGAAAGCTTAATACGCACTGCCCCGTTACAGAATAGGTACAGCACAGGTAGCAGCAGTGAAAGTTTAATACACACTGCCCCGTTACAGAACAGATACAGCACAGGTAGCAGCAGTGAAAGCTTAATACGCACTGCCCCGTTACAGAACAGATACAGCACAGGTAGCAGCAGTGAAAGCTTAATACGCACTGCCCCGTTACAGAACAGGTACAGCACAGGTAGCAGCAGTGAAAGCTTAATACGCACTGCCCCGTTACAGAACAGGTACAGCACAGGTAGCAGCAGTGAAAGCTTAATACGCACTGCCCCGTTACAGAACAGGTACAGCACAGGTAGCAGCAGTGAAAGCTTAATACGCACTGCCCCGTTACAGAACAGGTACAGCACAGGTAGCAGCAGTGAAAGCTTAATACACACTGCCCCGTTACAGAACAGGTACAGCACAGGTAGCAGCAGTGAAAGTTTAATACGCACTGCCCCGTTACAGAACAGGTACAGCACAGGTAGCAGCAGTGAAAGCTTAATACGCACTGCCCCGTTACAGAACAGGTACAGCACAGGTAGCAGCAGTGAAAGCTTAATACGCACTGCCCCGTTACAGAATAGGTACAGCACAGGTAGCAGCAGTGAAAGTTTAATACACACTGCCCCGTTACAGAACAGATACAGCACAGGTAGCAGCAGTGAAAGCTTAATACGCACTGCCCCGTTACAGAACAGATACAGCACAGGTAGCAGCAGTGAAAGCTTAATATACACTGCTGCACCACAGAACACGTACAGCATGGGCAACGGCAGTGCCTGTTTCCTTCTCACACACAAACTTAGTCCCACAACAGCCTGGACAGCAGCAGCGAAAGCCACACACACACAATGGAAGCTTCACACACCATTTCACACTACCTCATCACAGAACAGGTAAAGCACAGGCAGCAGCAATGGAAGCTTCCTTTATGCTCCCTTGCCAGGATGCCTCATAACTGATATGGAGAATTATTAAGTCAAGTCCTGGACTGTTTGCTGAGGTCACTAACTAGATGTAGCATTTAGTATGTAAGTAATCATTTGGAAGAAGGCAATGTGAGTATCTGCTCATAATATTGGACTGAATACACCAAGTCGGTAATGGGACAGTTCTTAGATTATAAAGATTTTCGCAATGCTTCTCAGGGAAAAAGTTGAATCTGGACCTATAGGTTACAGGCTCCTGCACAATGTAGTCCTAAGAGTGACGGGTTTGTATCTCTGCGTCCATCCCCTGAATCCTCCAGTCCTACAGGTGACAAGTTCTGTATCCTTGCACCCATCCCCTGAGCCCTCCAGTCCTAGAGAGGACAGGCTGTGTCCCTGCATCCATCCCCTGATCCCCCCAGTCCTAGAGATGACAGGCTGTGTCCCTGCATCCATCCCCTGAGCCCTTTAGTCCTAGAGGAATATCTCTACATCTATCTCCTAAGCCCTTCAGTCCTACAGATGACAGACTGTGCACCCCTGTGCCCATCCCCTGAGCCCTCCAGTCCTAGAGATGACAGGCTGTGTCCCTGCTCCCATCCCCTGATCCCTCCAGTCCTAGAGATGACAGGCTGTGTCCCTGCTCCCATCCCCTGATCCCTCCAGTCCTAGAGATGACAGGCTGTGTCCCTGCTCCCATCCCCTGATCCCTCCAGTCCTAGAGATGACAGGCTCTGTATCCCTGCTCCCATCCCCTGATCCCTCCAGTCCTAGAGGTGACAGGCTCTGTATCCCTGCTCCCATCCCCTGATCCCTCCAGTCCTAGAGATGACAGGCTCTGTATCCCTGCTCCCATCCCCTGATCCCTCCAGTCCTAGAGGTGACAGGCTCTGTATCCCTGCTCCCATCCACTGATCCCTCCAGTCCTAGAGGTGACAGGCTCTGTATCCCTGCTCCCATCCCCTGATCCCTCCAGTCCTAGAGATGACAGGCTGTGTCCCTGCTCCCATCCCCTGAGCCCTCCAGTCCTAGAGATGACAGGCTGTGTCCCTGCATCCATCCCCTGAGCCCTTTAGTCCTAGAGGAATATCTCTACATCTATCTCCTAAGCCCTCCAGTCCTAGAGATGACAGACTGTGCACCCCTGTGCCCATCCCCTGAGCCCTCCAGTCCTAGAGATGACAGGCTGTGCACCCCTGTGCCCATCCCCTGAGCCCTCCAGTCCTAGCAGCTGAAGGCTCTGAATCCCTGTGCCATTTTCTAATCTTTCCAGTCCCAGATGTGAAAGATTTGTGATCCCTGGACCAGTTCCCTAAGTCTCTAAAATCCTAGAAGCAACCTGCTCTGTGCTCCGGTGCCATCCTCCTCCCCTGGAGCCACCAAGGGCTCAAGGTGGGCTCTGTACCCCTGTGCTGCCAAGTTCCAGATATGAAAGACTGCTGTCTCGTGCCAAACTCCTGAGCCATCAAGTCCTAAAGGCAAAAAGCTTCTTTGTCAATGTGCCAATGAAGCCTGCCATCCCTAAGCCTACGAGTGAAAGCTCTGTGTCCCCTCACCAGACCACGGAGCCATTAACTCCCCAGTTCCTCTTCTGTCATGAGCTTCAGGTGCCTTCAGGTCAAAACGGTTGACAGGGCTCTCAGGAGTGTATTAAGTAAGAAGGGAGTCGCTTTGGAAGTAATTTCAGGACGGCTCGGTGCCCTGGCTGGCGTGTTAGTGCTATCAGAATTCACACACAGTTTCAGCAGAGTCACCGGATTGTATTAATATGAATTTATTAACATTTGCAACGGCGGAAGTTTGCCATCAAGTAACAAAGGTCAAACATAAGCAGTGGTCTTAAAAATTAAGGAGTATATTTACAACCTGGCGAAATAAAATACTAAAACTGAATTTTTATTTTTTTTTTTTTTGGTACAGAAAAATGTATTGAAAAAAATGATTATGTATCTTACAAGGGGGGGGGCCAAGGGAAATCCCGCAGAGAGGGAGAACTTCACGGTCCTTAATAATAATCACAAGTTTTGGCAAAGGAATTAGTGTAAGAAAAATGATTGGAGCATTTTTCACTTGAAGCTGCGGCTGATAAAAAAACATCTGAAAAATTAGAATTCTCTGCCCCGGTTTGTGTAGCGCTGATCAAGAGAAGTGCAGAGGTTTGGGGAAGGAAGAGGCTTACGACACCCTAATATGGATCTTACATTGAGGCCCGGCTCAGATTTCGTAAAGCACCATTCCTCCCATCAGAATGGATTTCTGGTGTTTGAGCAGGGGGTGGGGAAAAGACCAATATGGTCAATCATTCCTCCGTTTCACAAACTAAAGGTACAACAGGGCAGACAAAGTGACCAGGGCCGGTGCCTCTGTTAGGCGGCTTGGGGCCCACCAGCAGAGCCTGTCCTGCTGGGGGCAGAAACGTGCAGGAGTTACGTATGGGAGGGTGGGGGCAGCGGGTGCAAGACCGAACCTCAGGTGCCTTGCACCAACCCTAAAAAAAAAAAAAAAAAAAAAAAGTGACTTTTCCCAGATCATTTATGAATACGTTAAACAGCACAGGTCTCACTAGTAATCCCCGTGGGACTCCACTAATGGCCTTCCCTCTGTTTCCTGTCTTTAAACCAGTTACCAATCCACAACAGGACACTGCTTCCTATCCCATGACTTTATCATTTCTCGAAGGGTCAAACGCCTTCTGAAAATCCAAATACATTACAGCAACCGGATCACCTTTATCTACATGTTATTTATACCTTCAAAAAAAAATCTGATAGATTTGTAAGGCAAGATTTCCTTTTGCTAAAAACCATGTTGATTCTCCCCCATTAAGCCTTGCCTATCGATATGGCCAGTAATTCTGTTTTTAAGAATAGCTTCTACCATTTTGCCTGGCACCAGATCATCCCTGGAGCCCTTTTTAGAAAGTGGTGTTACATTGGCCACCCTCCAGTCTTCAAGTATTGTGGCTGTTTTAAATAAGTTAAAGATCACCAGCAACAGGTCTGCAATTTCATGTTTGAGTTCTTTCAGGACTCTGGGGCGAATGCCATCTGGTCCTGGTGATTTGTTATACTTGAGTTTGTCGATTTGATCTACTACATCTTCCGTTATCAAAGATTTGTTTTAGATACTCAGAATCTCCATCAAATAATGTTTCTAGTAAAGACCGAGGCAAATAATTCCTTCAGTTTTTCTACTATTTCCTTGTCCTCCTGCTGCCCAGCTGACTCACTCATAGGCCTTTTACTTCAAATGTACTTGAAAAAGGTTTTTTTAGTATTAGTTTTTGCCTCTATGGAAAACTTCTTCTCAAATTCTCTCTTTGCCTGACTTACTACTGTTTTATATCAAACTTGCCAGCAACTTATGCTCTTGCCTATTTTTCTCATTTGAGGCTGCTTTCCATATTTTGAAAGATGCCCTTTTGGCTTTAATTGCCTCTTTCACCTCACCCATAAACTATGCTGGCAATAGTTTGGTCTTCCTTCAGCTTTGTTTTAATGCATGAAATACTTTTAATCTGGGCTTCCAAGACGGTATTTTTAAACAATGTCCATGCCTCATGCAAATCTTGGAAACCGCTCCTTTTATTTTATTTTTCTAATGTCTTCATTCTACAGTTATATGCTGTTGCAGTAGTTTTACAGAAAGTCCTCCATCCAAAGTTTGTCAAATGTGATCGCTTTATGATTGCTATTGCTAAGTGGCCCCACCACATTAACCTCGTGTTACCCAGACCCTTCCTCTCCTCGCACAGCCATGCGTACAGGAAACCTCCTGTTCAAATTTTCCCATAGATTAAATTCAATCCAAACGTGCCTGCATCATGAACTGGTGTATAAAAATTATAATCAAGCTTAATGCGGAGCACAGCCAGCACTGTGAGGACATTAGGTATACCAGGGTCACTTGGCCTTTAGTATGGCCGCCTTTGTTTGACATGTTATAGAGTTAAACAAAGCAGAAACAGAGAAAGAGAGGAAAAAAAATGAAGAAAAAAAGAGAAGGAGATAAAATCAGAACGGGGTAGAATAAAGGACAAACACTGAGAAAAAAGTAAACAAAGCATTCCAAAGTGAAATGAGTTTTACGGGATCAACTTGATCCTCCCTAAATGCTAATCCTCACTTCAAAGCCAAGGGGCACTGTGGCATTCTCCAGCCCACGAGAGAATGCCACGGATGGCTGGGCATTTCTCCTGATGGGAAAGAGAGGCTGAAACACTGCCAGAAAGCAGCCCCCCTGGTACGAGGCACGGTGCAGACCGGTATGAGACGAAATTTTCTCGGTGCGCTCCGTTTCTGTCTCTGCATCGGTGGCCTTTTAATATCTAACTCCCGTGGTCTCAGTCTGACCCCTGCGCCACCATTTCCTGACACTCTCAGACTGAAACGTTTCATCGCCCTTAGCTCCGGGAGAAACCACGGCAATGACGTTCCGGTTAAGCTGGAAATGGAATAGCAGACAAAAAAAAAAAAAAAGAAAAGAAATAAAACAATATACCAGCGCGGTCGATTTTTCCTCATGCACCTTTACAAAAGCGAGCAAAGGAAGCGCCGAGGTGCCCATTACTGACTGCGGCTAGGTAACAAAATTGCCATTTCACTGCAATTTGCCCGTGACGGTAAACCAGAAGCAGAGCTGAGGACACGGCTAATCCCGCACCAGTGCCGACATGATTCGCCCCGCGACCGATGACACATGCCTTTTCCGTGGTGGGAGTAAAGACGTTGATAGGGACAGCCCGGGCAGCAAACACCACCACCCCAGTTTCCCCAAGACTGAAGCCGCAGGCACCTGAAAAGTAGAGGAGCGCGACATCCGGCCACGGAGAGCAGACGCGGGATTTCCAAGGGCGCCACGCAGAGAAAGGTAAAGCTAAGGGATCTGCCGCCGTGCGGGCACAATTCATCTAAGGGTTCCCCCCCCCCCCCCCCGAGACGGAGACAAGCCCCGGTGGTGAAAGAGTAAGGAGGCCAGGAACTGTTTTCTCCGTGGATGGCAGCCTAACTCCATGCCAGCAGGGGATAAACACTGCGCTCCTGCTATTCCAGCTTCGCTGCGAAGGCCCTGGGGGAGCAGGCACTGAGCTGGGCAGGAATTATCAGCCCGGGAGAACTTAAGCTTTCAGACCCGTTCCCGGGGATCAAGGTGTGTGCATGTGGCCCCCTTGGGGAAGGCAGAAATCTAGGCCTGGCCACGCATCTCGTGGTGATGTAGCACACAGTCAGCCTGACGCCCGTCACAGCATGAAAATAAAGTGCTTGGGGAGGTGTGTCTTGTTCAGCTGTACACGAAAAGTCACTTTTTGGGGGGGGGGGGGGGGGGGGGGGGGTTCCATTTCTAAAAAAAAAAAAAATATATCATTCAGCTAAAAGCAGCCTTTCCTCTTCATGGCCAGCATCATTTCTATCTATTAGATCCCTCCAGATACACAAACCTAATGCCAGCGAACTAATTTCAAGACTTCCACCCAAGTTCTTCTGCTCTAGAAAACAATTAGAAACGAGTTCATTTTATTTTGGTAATCATTTTTTTTTTTATTAGATTTTTCCAATCTTTTTTCTAATAATTTAATTTGTCAAGACTGAATAATAACGGAACTGAATCAAATTTAAAGGCCGTATTGGGAAGTCTGGGGAATAACATTGGTGCGTCTAGGCCAGAATAATAATAATGTGTGCGCGTAAAACAGTTTAAGCTATCAAATCGTTTTGTTACTTTCATCGTGGTGACAGATGAGGAAATTCCGCCAAAAGTTCAGCCAAAATGGATTTGGTGAACTTGACTACGCTGCGGAAATCCTGCCAGAACTGCACGCCGCTGCCTTCTTCAAAATAAACCCTTTGGATAAACCCAGCCTCTGCCTGAATGCAACATCTTCCACTGTTTTCCCCTTCTTTTCAGTCCCACAAAACCACTCGAGCAATTTGCAACACACATCTAAAATACAAATTCCTAAATTCATACTACATAAATTCAGTGCATTATTCAGAGTACAAATTAAATGCAGTTCATTAGCCCAAGTACAGTTCATGCTAAAACAACTTCTATGTAATTCGGCAATTACGCTCTCCCTGCTCTCACTCGGGTGGGGGAGGAGGGGGGGGAGAATAATATTTTTGTACCCTCAAGCAAAGCCGTCAACGATTAAGGTCACCGCGGGGCGGGCCCCAGATGCCTGGGCTTTAGGGCTGTCACGCCGATTCAGAATGTGTCGCGTTTGCATTCCACGCCTACAGCTGCAGATCCAGGGGTGCAATCGCAGCTTCAGTACTCTGTGCGGTTCTTTTTGCCCCATCTCAAAAAAAAAAAAAAAATGACAGTGAACACTGAAAAGCAACAGAAATGATAAAGAGGGTGGAAAAACTCTTATGGAGAAAGGATGACAGATGAGACTGGAAGAGAGACAACTATGAGGACATGATTAAGATTTCTACAGTTATGAGTGGGCGGAATGGGCAAACAGGGAAGAGTTAATTATCCTTTCAAACAAGACTAGGACTAGGGGACACGCCATGTCACTAGCAGCCGGCAGATTTCAACAAATCGTAGGAAGTATTTTATCCAGCGATGGAATCTGTTGCCAGAGGACGTGGTCAAGGCAGCGAACGTAGCGGGGTTCAAAAGAGGATCGGCCAAGTTCCTGAAGGAAGAGTCCATTAGCAGTTATTGTGCAGGTAGAGCTGGGGAAACCGGCGCTTATCTCTGGGAGTGAGATACAAGAAATAGATCAGCTGTTGGGGGATCTACCGGGTACTATGTAACCCGGACTGGCCACTGTCGGAGATGGACCTTGGTCTAACCCAGCATGGCACGTCTTATGTTTATGTGTTAGAAAACAGAGTCCCATAAGTTGGCAATGAGGATATTTAATGCCTACTCAGCACAGATAAGCAAGCAGCCTCAGTTGCACTGTGGTCCTGAAAGTAACTCTTTAACCCCCTGATCCTACATCACTGCTGTGTGGAACGTTAGCACGAGTTCCCCAGTTCTTCCTATGCTCTTGATGAAAAAGTTACCACTAGCAATAAACATGTTAATGACAGGAACTTGTAGTCCTTGACGGCGCGATCATCATTAGCCAGTCTTTCTGCAGAGTGCGCGGCCACTTTTGTACCCATAACCCTTCTAGCTATTTCTGAAAGGGAAACTACCGGGTAGTTTATCTTTAAAGATAAAAGACGGACATTCTGGGGGCAAGATGGCGGCATAGGCAAGTCGCTGAACGCTGGTTGCCCGAGGTTTCCTTTTCTTTGGATTATTTCATTCTATTTCTGATCATTATGCCTTCGAAAAGAAAAGAGAAGGCAAGGATCTTTCCACCCGAGACCTTACCTTCCACGGGGCAACTCGATAATATCATCCGTTTCATGCGCCAGCTGGAGCTAGAAGAGGGAACCGGTGAATTCGATGTGAGCCCCTGCGGGGGAGAGCAGAGAGCTCCAACGGATGAGGCATCCCTCAGCCCCGACCTCAGACAACCTCCGGCGCAGCGTGACCCCGACGGAGTCACTTCCCAGTCGCAGGTTGATGACGCGGCTAATGCGACTGGGGGGGGGGATGGAAGCAGGCTCACGCTTAACACGCTGAGAATGAAGGAACTCGCCCAGGCAGGAACAGAAGAGGTGCTGCCGGAGTGGGAGCTTCAGGGACCTCAAATCTTGAAGCCTGCCTCGGAAGGAGAAATGAGGAGGCTACGATGGATGGAGGCCAGACTACAATATCTCTCGGCGTTATCGGTGAGTCCCCAATATTTCCATCTAGACCGGAGGCAGTGACTCTCGAGTCACTGTGGGACTTGGTGGCGGGCCAAGGTCAGTCTATGAAAAGACTAGAATCAAAGATGGACTCCCTAAACTATCATTTTCAACAGAAGATACTTTGAATTCAGGAGCAGGCCACGGAGGTAATAAATAAAGTTTCTGAGACTGAACATAAAATTCAGTCTCTCCAGGCTGTTAATGTGGCTGTTATAAAAGAACAGATGGCCTGTTCCAAACAATTGGAAATCCTGGAAAACAACATCAGGCATCTAAATTTACGAATTATGAATTTTCCTAAAGTAGCTGGTGAGATTCCCTTTACTACGTTGAAAAAAACTCTTCAGAGGTGGTCTTGGATTTACAGAAGAAAATGTGCCATCTATTAATTTTTGTAGATTTTTGAATAATAATAATAGACCTTCTACTGCAGGGACTGTTCCCGTGTCAACTATTCCTGTGAATTTAACCAGCTTCATAGAATCTTCCGATTCGGACGTCCTAGAAAGGAATACGATACTAGTTGCATTTATTTCTGTGCTAGACCTAAATAATGTGATGCGTAACTTCTTTAGAAATTTTCCCTTAATGTTTTACGGTCAAGCAATAAGAATTTACCCGGATCTAGCTCAGACAACACAAATTAGGGGGAGAGGATTTCTGTCTTTAAGGCAGGATGTTGTTTCTCTAGGGTATACATTCACACTTCGTTATCCTTGTAAATGTATTCTTAAGAAAGGGGATGACTGCTTTATATTATTTCCAGATAGAACAACTTCGTCAATTTGTAGATGCCCGTAGGCCTACCACCTCTCCTCCGCTTGATTAAGATAGGGTTAATAAAAATGTGATATCTCCAGCATGTAACCTATGTTAATGTCACTTGGTATAAATGCAATTGCTATAATTTCTCTCACTTAGTTTTCCATAGGGTGTAACATTGTTAAGATACTCAGTATGGTAGATGATAAAATGTTTATTTGCCTAATAATTAATTCTATGAGTAAAAGAAGCTGGATATATAGTTTTTCTTTTTTCCTTTTAGGAAATGTTATTTCTTTTTAAATTTGAATACTTTTCATATCCAGATGTAAGAAAGTCTACCTATAAAGTTATTCTTTTGTTTGTATTAATGAAAATGATACATAAAGTAATAAAAAAAAAAGATAAAAGATAATTCCCCTTTGAAAACCGAACACAAGGTACGCAGCCATCAAAGTGAACACACGCTTAATGTTTCCAATGTTCGCGTGCCAGGGAACAAGACAAAAAGCCGTGCGTACACTTAAAAATCCATGTGCACTTGCGTTCCTGACTCTCCCAACCTAAATGCATCCTCGGGAATCCCTCTCAGTGGCTAAAAGAGCGCACTTTGTGAAACCCTGCAGATACCTTCCTCTGTACTCTGAGTAAGAGTAAGCTAGCCAGTCCCTAAAATCCCTTTGAAAATTTAACATCTCTAACATACTGCTTTCCTGGCCCTGGGCCATCCAAAGTGATGCAAATAATTGCAGTCCTCTCCAGAAGTACTACTTCTACTACTAACAATTTCTCTTTTTTATTATCTATCAAATTTGCATGCAATATATCACGCACAAAAACCTGAAGAGAAAAAAAAGCAAAATATTTCAAGGAAACAATGGCATAGAATTTCTGGAACAGCCAACAAAGTACTGCATTACAGCCCACAATATAACTGGAGGAGAACCCAAAGAAAGGTCTCACCGCTGACCCAAAAAGCAAAAAGAAAAGAAGAAAAATAATATATAAGGGATCACCACCATCGCCATACAGTAATAGTCACAAGCCCACCCCTATGACGAGATATAACCATGAGAGCAAGCCACAGCCGGGTCTCACCCTTCTCGGCATCCAAAAAACAATCATCGCAATTGAAGTGGCTCAAAAACTAACATTTATCAACTGAAGCAAACATGTGCACGGAAATTAGATCAAGAAAGTAGCATCCAGCAAGAGGGAATTCTTCCCACATAGCACTACGTTTCTGAAGAGCCCTACACAAATCCTGAAAACTCCATGTATTTTGAAAGCCCATAAATAATTTTTTGACAATTACAAAACAGACCCAGAACATTATCAAAGTCCCTGCAAAATAAACTAAGAGTTTGGCTCTCATGGATTCCTCACTAGAAGAATCCTCTAATGACCCCCGTAAAGTCCAAGTCAGATCCTCAGGCCTGACTCCTGCTCCCTGGGTCTCTGATCTCCTCCCGGGGGGGGGGGCAAGAAATACATTTTAACAACAGGTGGAGGAGCTTCCCCTGGGATCTCTTGTAGGCATTTATTACAGAGGTCCATGGGGGACGTCAGCTGCACGGGGCGGGAAATTCAATACATGAAGACGAAGGCGTCTGAGAATTCCCCGCGTTCTCTATTTCATCAATCATTCACCACCACTTTCTCCTGCATCAAACCCCCAGCTGACCTGATCATTGCATGGCCGTCTCCTGTTCCAAGTTTCTAATCTTCTCAAGCATTTCATCTGCGAGCAGAACCTCGAGCCTGAATTTTCACACACACACACGTCAAGTTGTGGCAACAGTTAATGAAGAGAGAGATGTTTTCTAAAGACATCAGGGCTGAGCAAAATGTTGGCTAGGTTCAAATATCTCCCTTTGAGATGCCCAATGGTATCTTAATATAGCACAATACGCTCCCTAACAGCCCCCTCTCCTCCCTAAGGAGAGAAATAACCTTTTTTTTTTTGCCTGCTTTCTTCCCGTTCCTTTGGACATTTGGCAAAATTGAAGCTGAACCCCGTTGGCCTGCAGTATCACAACCATTCATTTACAATGCACCAAATTTTTCCCCCACCCTTCTGTGCAACCCCCTTCCAAGCTCTGCCGAGCCATCACAGCAGCAGTCCGCGGCCGGTGGGGGGGGGGGTGCCACAAGCCATGGAACCCTCCAGAACCCCACTAACGGGAACCCCCAGGTCTGGTCACCAGCTGTCCCTTTCCTCGCCTCATGGGCTCTGATCAATGTAGCGGTCAGCAGAGATTCTCTGAGCTGCCTGTCCCCCTGCTCCAGGCAATATAACAAAATAAACATCATAAACACAAGGGCGTTTAGTTATTATGCTTCGTTTATGTGGAATAATTTCCTGTTGAGATTAAGGAGGAATGGAATTATTTAAAATTCCAAAAGCATCTCAAAGCGCAGCTATTTAATCAGGCCTTGGGATAACTACTTTAGGCTTTGACTAGTTGGACTGCGACTGAGATGGAGCATTATTTGGGGGTCATCTTTTCTAATAGAAGCTGAATTTACATGTGTAGAATGGTATTTTATCTGTTTTATTTATATTATTGTACTTTACAGTAAAATTATTTTTATTGTATTTCACTATGATGGATATTCTGATATCGCGAGTAATCAAATATGATTAAGTAAATCAAACAAAACCATAAAATACAGTTACACAGATTACATAACAATAACATAACAATAAATTATACAATAAAATAAATATAAAATTACTTCACAATTAAACTTATTGAAAATAACATCCCACTAGGACAGTTAGAGACTGAAACCTAGATTTCCCTAACTTCAGTCATTCAGGTATAAGCCAACCGGAAAAAATATGCTTTCAAAAGCCACCTACATTTTAGATAAATGTTCTTCTAATCTCAGTTTCTTTTGTAATTAATTCCATAAAGCTGTAGGAGTATAGGTAAAGGCTTGAGAGAGATGTGAAAAAATATTATGCAGAAAAGGCAATAAAAAAAAAAACCAGGTTATCAGCCTTTGAGAAAACATTCATTCAGAAGTGGAACTTTTTTTTTTTTTAATAAAATAGGCCATAAAAAAGCAATAGTAAAACCCTCCTCATTGGATTTGCAGTCTCTCTCTCCCTCCCCCTCTCTTTATTATATTAAAAAATGTGAAAAGCAGTGTTTATTAGTTTGGATATGGCTTTGACATGGGAGCTGTCCAGCCAATGGTGCTGAACAGCTGTGACATGCACCTACTGAACGGGGGATCCTGGTCTATGCAATCATTCCCTATCACAGCCCCAAAACATGCTTTAATAAAACCGTTAGCAATTATTGGTCATTCTGCTTTTACATTTTTAAATAAAGCTGCAAAATGCTGACGTTTCACAACTTCCCCACTGTGCACAGAAACTGTCCCAATAAAAGCTGATGAATACAATTTCATGAATTTTCAGAATATTTGCAAAAAAAATATTCTCTAAAGGAAGAAGTTCATGTTTGCACTTTTTTTTTTTTTTTTTTATCAGCCAAGTGCACTTTGTTGGAATGTGGACTGGGGGAGGCGGAGTGTCATGCTCTGCAGAAAACAGAGAGTATTACTTCAACAAATTATACACATGCATTTGGCGACACTGTCTGTATATGACTGTATGTCACTGACAGGGGCCAGAGTCATTCGGGAATCAGTGATGGGACTGGAATAAAATGCACACAAACCGGTAGCAACTATGAGTTGGTCAAAAGAATTCTCTTTCTGTGCTTTATCTAGCCGAGAACGGCATTCACCTTAAAACAGATCAGGAAATTCTGGATAAGATTTTTAAAATCCGTCGTTTTCCCAAACATGGTGCACAGGCAGAAAAAAAAAATGTGCCGTATGCTGCAGTGGGTGCACGATGCTAGATGGGTCGGGGATCGTTGGGCTCGGAAGTAGGAATATATCCCACAGGAGTGCCCGGTTTCTGTATTTCTTTGCTGCCCGCTGTTCGTCAGGTCCCTTCACGGACTGCCCCGGGTGTGTGTGTGAGACTGAGATCCCTCTCGCCATGTTTTCTACAGGAATAAAACCAGTACAAGCGCGGAACCATCTCAGGATCCGGTCTCCTTACTGGCGGCAGATCCTTCATGGGCAGGAGGGGTGGGCAGACTGGAGTGGGGCTCTTTTCTCCCGGCAGAGCAGGCAGGTTGATTCAGGCAGCGATGGCACCAGGGCGGTGCTGGGTGCCTTGCGAGTGACGTCCTCACCCCACGTGGATGTGTCCACGTGACCTGCCCCCGCCCCACATCCAATCAGGTTGAGAACTACGGCATTAGATGCATTTCTGAGGAATAAGCCAAGCTCATGAAAACTCGCAGGAATATTTCAATCTTTAAGGGCGTGATTTTTTTTTTTTTAACCTATTTCCTCACGCATGGCTTATATATATCTATCTATAGCACTGCACAGTGGACAGCCAAAAACTTCTAGAGGAAAAACCTTGGCTATCCCTAGCAGCAATAACCATCTCCTCTCTCTGGGGTTGACATTTTTGGGCCATGAAGCACAAATGGAAGTCTGCACGTTCTGATATTGACAGGAAGGCAAGTTTAGTCTCAACGAGCTGACCATTGCTTGCTACTAGGACCATAGCCAGCCCATGCGATCGCACAGGGCGCCATGACCCAGGGGGCACTAAGGTGCCAGTGCAGCGCCTCCTCTTCACCAGGGCCGGTGCTAGTTTTTTTGCTGCCGATTCATTCAGTGTCTGTCCCGGGCCCATCAAATAAAGCCCAGCTCCCTCCTGCAATCTATATTTTTAAAAACTGACACCCCCCCCCCCCCCCATCCCAGAACCCATGGATAGGGAAGGGTATGAGGTACCTGAGGCAAACTTCACAGCCTTGCACACTCGCCCCCCCCCCCCCCCCCACTCCTTACAGACACACACAAATTATGCATTTATAAAAAATTTTACATGAAAAGGAACATTTAAAAGTACAGTCTGCTGAGGCAAAACTATCACTCACAACCTGCATATTATATTTACATGCAGTGCTGCGGTGCCAACCAGAAAACTCTGCAAAAAAGATACTTGGAGCTCCTATGGAATTAGACTTTTTGTAACGTGTGCTGCATGTGAGCTTGGCCCTCGGAAAGCCATGAACAAACAGAATTACCATTACAATATAGTAAACCTCCCAAACCAAAACAACCCTAACAACCTTATCTATGAAAAGGCAGCACTGCACATATTACACCAGGACCTAGAACACCAATAAAACTCTTATTAGGAAACCAGGCTGCTCTGGATCCCTACACAGAAATTACATGCCAGCAAAATACCTCACCTCGGTCACATATGCGGAACACAGACAGACCCTCACCAATACAGAATAAAGAGATCAGAAAGTATAAACAGAAACGTGCAGAGAAGAACTGAACTGGAACCCACATCAAGCCAGCCTCTGTATGCAGAGCAACAATGGAGAAACAGAAACATCAGCATTCTTCATAAAACATTAAATAATAAAATCAAGAAATATAAAACATCAAGCATAATAGTAAACTCATTCATAAAAAGAATATTTCAAATCAGTTAATGAATAGGATATCAAAAATTTCTCATACATCAATAAAATATTTGAAACATCTGATAAATAAAAAATCCAATAATTAAAAAGTGTTCTATTCTCTCCCAGTCATCAAATTACACCCAATAATTAAAACTAATAATGATTTAAAAAAAAAAACAAAAAACCCTCCTGCTCTCCATACCTGGGTTCTTCTCATTTCCAGTCATCCTGAGATTGTCGTGGATTGGGGGAGTTAGAAGATAACATTTGTGCTGCCCTTTCTCACACACACGCACAATAACACATGCAATCTCTCACACACTCCCTCCCTCTAACATACACAGGCTCCCTCTCCCTCACTGATACATTATGTGTGTGTGTGTGCCTGTGAGAGCCTATATGTGACACATAGGCTCTCACAGGCACACTAAGATACAGGCTCTCACAGACACACACACACATAGGCTCTCACAGACACACACAGGCTCTCATTCACACACACACACACATATACAAGCTCACACACATGGTCTCCTGTTGTCATCAGGCTGTGGTGGGTTGAGCTCCACCATGGCCCACTGATCTTCCTGCTTGGGGAGGAGAAGAGCGGAAGCAGTGCGTGGGCAGGTGCGCACGCATGCAAACGGAAGACGGGCCTCTCCTTCTTCAGCCGCTGGCAGGTTGAGCGCCGATGGCCTGCAGCCCCCTCTCTCCTTCCTCGGCTGCTGGCAGGTTAGGCTCCACCTGCGGCGCCGCAGCCTCTCCTGCCGCGGCTGGCCCGCCGCTCCTCCCCGAGCGTGCTGCTCCGTGCAAATGCACGCTGTGCACACCTGGTCCGGCCGGGCCTGCTCTCCACCGGTGCCCTTTTTTTTTGCGGTTGGTGCCTTTCGCACATCATCTTTAGGCTGCAGCCAGCAGCCAATAAAAATCAGGCAGAAATAGCTGCCCAGGTGCCCGGGTCGGCACCCGCAGAAGGCAGCGGCTGCTAAGGCATCCCTGCACGCAGCTGACGTGCTCGGGGGAAACTGCCCAGCCCCTGCGGGCTGCGGGACTTCGTAGAGCCACCCTGCACACCAACATCTGCTGAAACCGTCTCCTCCTCTCCCCCACCTCCTCCCCAGGCAGCTCCTCCTCTCCCCCACCTCCTCCCCAGGCAGCTCCTCCTCCCCAGGCAGCTCCTCCTCTCCCCCACCTCCTCCCCAGGCAGCTCCTCCTCTCCCCCACCTCCTCCCCAGGCAGCTCCTCCTCTCCCCCACCTCCTTCCCAGGCAGCTCCTCCTCCCCAGGCAGCTCCTCCTCTCCCCCACCTCCTCCCCAGGCAGCTCCTCCTCTCCCCCCACCTCCTCCCCAGGCAGCTCCTCCTCTCCCCCACCTCCTCCCCAGGCAGCTCCTCCTCCCCAGGCAGCTCCTCCTCTCCCCCACCTCTTCCCCAGGCAGCTCCTACTGGAATAGCAGCCAGGTCTAGGTGGGGAGTGCCTGATGCAGGTAGGAGCTGCTGGGGGGGGGGGCACTGGCAAGCTGCTGCAGGGAAGGTGGAGAGGGGCAGCTGGAAAAAGAGGGGGGGGAGTTTCTGCCATTGTTGGGGGAAGAGAGGAGGAAAGCTAATGTGGTGCGGGGGTGGGGGGGAGAGGGCTGGGGAACGTGATCTGCTGCTACTGCTTCCTCGAGCATTAGGAAGGAAGCGATGGACGGGGACAGCAGAAGGTCGCAGCCTGCCCCAAGGCCCAAACTCCTAATCAGACCTGGGATATCATGGAACACAGCTCGTTAATTGTCCTTTCCCCGTACCTCTTATTTCATTTACTCTTATTAGCAGTATTACGCATCTCTCTCTCTCTTTCTTTTTATTTTAACAACTTTTAGGACAATCTCTCGGCAGCCGTGCGGGGTCTGCAGTCCCGTGGGTACAACGCACCTGTGGGCACAGGGTTTCCCCCCCCCCCCTTTGAAACTGCGGCAGCCGCAGGAACGGAAAACGGGCGCGACGTGGGACGGCGCTGGAACCGTGGTGGGTGCACTTGTGATTTTGTTGGGGAGGGGGGGTGGTGTGGGTCTGTTTGGGGGGTGGGGGGAAAGACGCTAATTTCAGTTTTTTTTGCACAGGGCGCTGGTTCGCCTAGAGCCCGCCCCGACCCGGCGTGCGGAGAAGGCAGCGGGCGAAAGATGAGGTGGGGGCTCCACGTCAGGGCGCGGGGGTGGGGGGCGGGGTGGGAGGGGTCTATTCATAGGCAACAGCAAACCGACCAATGAGGTTCCTTCTGGCACGAGTAAGAGACCACGAAACAAACAGGTAGACCCGAGCATCGCTCTTTCCAGATACGCCGAGCGGCTAATTTGCTGATCGATAGCAAAACAACCCTGCTAAAGATCCCCCACTTAATGGCTAATTTCAGAGCAAGATAAGGCAAGAGAGGAGGGAAAAGCCATTTCACCCCCGCTGCCGCTGAGTCTTGTGACTAAGTCCCCTTTTTTTCCCCTCCCCTGCCCACCTACACGATGCTCGGTTCCATGTCAGGAAGAAGGATCTCGGCATCACCGCGGCCTGAAATCCTCGGCCCGGTGTGTGGTCAGCAGTCGGGGGAAAAAAAAAGAAAAAGCAAACAGAAGAATGCCAGGTATTGTGAGGGAAAGGAATGGAAATAAAACAGAGGGTATCAAAATGCCCTTTGTATCACAACCTACGGTGCGACTGCGTCTTGAGCATTTTGTGCTGTTCCGGTCGCTTCATCTAAAAATAGAAAAGAAAAAAAAAAAAAAAAGACATAGCGGAGCTTGAAAAGGTGCAGAAGGCAGCAACCAAAATGTTAAAAAAGGATGGAGCAGCTCCCCTATGAGGAAAGGCTAAAGAGCTTAGGGCTGTTCAGCCTGGAGAAGAGACGGCTGAGGGGGGGATATTATTATTTTATAGACATCTATTCTACGTGGGGTGAAACAGTTAAACAGGGAACGATTGTTTACCCTATCAAACAGCACTAGGACTAGGGGGACACTGCATAAAGCTAATGGGCAGCAGGCTTAAAACAAACCTGAGAAAATGATAACATTAAATTGTGGAATTCATTGCCGGAGGATGTGGCAAAAGCTGTTAATGGGGCTGGATTCAAGAGCAGTCTGGACAAGTTCCTGGAGGAAAAGTCCATAAAGCATTATATTAGCCAGTGAGATATGAGAAAGCCCCTGTTTATCCCTGGATATGAACAGGAAGTAATGGATCTATTGTACTGGATCCTTCCGGGGGACTTGTGACCTGGATTGGCCGCGGACGCTGGGCTGACCCAGCAGGGCATTTCCTGTGTTCTCCCTCAGCCCGGCAGGGCACTTTGCAGGTAACTTTTCCTTCTTGGCCTCCTTTTGGCTGAGGTCGGTCCCTTTTCGAGCTCTCGACGGAGGCTGAGAACCGGCACAGTATGAGGAGGGATCGGCAATGTCCTGCCGCCCAACCCAACTGGGGAGACGATTACGTTACAGCCCTTGCCGAAGCACCCGCTGAAAAGAGAGAAAATCTGCTTCCTCCTCAGAACTGATCCTCGTAAAAAATAAAAGCAATAAAACCGATGGCGGGGGGGGGGGGGGGAAATAAAAGACACCCAAAAACGGACTCTCCAGTCCGCCCATCCACATCAACTGCTCAGCTCTGTGCTTCTCCCACGTTTTCTTGCCTTCTGATTCTATCCTCGCCTCCACGGGGAGGCCGTTCCGTGCATCCACCACCATCCTTTCTGCAAAGAAATTATCTCCTAAGATTACTCCTGAGCCTACCCCCCTCTTTCACCCTCATCCCACGATCTTGTTCCAGAGCTTCCTTTCCTTTTATTCCCTTCAAATCTCCCCCTATCCCGTCCTTCCCCTAGGGCAGACATGTTTAAATCTTTAAGTCTGTTCCTGCGCGCTTTATAACGTTTTGGTAGCCTCCTTCTGGGGCCAGCTCCATTTGGTTTACAGCCTTTTAAAAGGTGCGGTTTCCAGAACCGTACACGGGACTCCCAACGAGATCTCACAGGGAATTACACAGGGGCAATGATACCTCCTTTATTTTTCTGCTGACCGCTTCTCTCCCTATGCACCCAAGCATCCTCATTTACCTATCTGCCACCTTGAGATCGTCAGATATGATCACCCCTAGATCCCCCCATTTCATGCTCGGAGTTATTTTTCCCCCACACTGTATTTCTCCCTTGCAGTTTTGTGGCCTTGGGTAAAGCCACGCAGCCTTGCATGGATTCCAGAAACCGCACTGTTCTCTGTTTTAGCAGGGGATTTCCATTCATTTGCTCACCACAGAGGTCAGAGTTCCCAGCCCTCCTCCTTACTTCCGTGTTTGTGACGAGGAACCCCACACATCTGCCCCTCTCCAGTCCCCTGGGGCTACTCCTGGCTCAAAAGCCTGCACTGAAAAGGTCAACGAGCGGAGCTGCCAGGACAACCTTCAGGTGAATTCCCGTCTGCTGGCCCCCATCACTTCATCTACTTTTAGTTTCGCGAGCTCGTCATGAACACAGAGTTCTGAAAGTTCATCAAAGTTTTACCTCACTTCCAATCCTAGTGGTGTCCATTTTCTGTGGTCCTGCTCCTGGCCCTTCCAAAATTTCATAAGCAACTGCACTCCCCACCCAGGAAAAGGATCTAGGCATCATAGTGGATAATACTTTAAAATCATCAGCTCAGTGTGCTGCGGCAGTCAAAAAAGGAAACAGAATGTTAGGGATTATTAGGAAGGGAATGGTTAATAGAACGGAAAATGTCATAATGCCTCTGTATCGCTCCATGGTGAGACCGCACCTTGAATACTGTGTACAATTCTGGTCGCCGCATCTCAAAAAAGATATAATTGCGATGGAGAAGGTACAGAGAAAGGCAACCAAAATGATAAAGGGGATGGAACAACTCCCCTATGAGGAAAGGCTGAAGAGGTTAGGGCTGTTCAGCTTGGAGAAGAGACAGTGAGGGGGGAATAGGATAGAGGTGTTTAAAATCATGAGAGGTCTTCAACGAGTAGATGTGACTCGGTTATTTTCACTTTCGAATAATAGAAGGACTAGGGGGCATTCCATGAAGTTAGCAAGTAGCACATTTAAGACTAATTGGAGAAAATTCTTTTTCACTCAACGCACAATAAAGCTCTGGAATTTGTTGCCAGAGGATGTGGTTAGTGCAGTTAGTGTAGCTGGGTTCAAAAAAGGTTTGGATCAGTTCTTGGAGGAGAAGTCCATTAATGGCTATTAATCAAGTTTACTTAGGGAATAGCCACTGCTATTAATTGCATCAGTAGCATGGGATCTTCTTAGTTTTTGGGTACTTGCCAGGTTCTTATGGCCTGGATTGGCCACTGTTGGAAACAGGATGCTGGGCTTGATGGACCCTTGGTCTGACCCAGTATGGCGATTTCTTATGTTCACTCTCCCCTTCTCAGCCTCTGCACATTCCTCCCCGTCACCTCTGAATCTCCCGATGCCATTTTTCCACTTCCTTCTGTCGCTAGCAGATCCAAAAAACGGTCTTACCCCCCTGTTTTACAGTATTAGCTATGTTTCTCTTGTTGGTGCCTTCATTCTCTTGATCAGTTTCCCAGTTTAGCTTTCCCGGATATTGTCGCCCGTCTTCGTCTTTCTGCAATCTCTTGTAGTTTTTTACCGCAGCCTTTAACATCACCTAACAATTTCTTTTTTAAGAAACAATATCCCTAAAGGACTGCCATATGCTTTTTAGTGTTCTTAAGGGTAATTTTATATGTTTTTATTGTTTGTTGGAGGTGTGGTTAATGATGTATATTGTTTTTGTTTTTTTACTGTGTATTTTTAATTATGTAAGTTTTATTTTTTTGTAAACCGCTTAGCCGGACAGGCCTCTGCCCAATTTTGCGATATATAAATCCTTTTAAATAAATAAATATTTTTTTATCCTGGCCTTTTCAGTTACTTCTTTTAGAAAACCATAGTGGCCTCTTTTTCCTCTTACCTTTATTTCATTTCCTTACAGAAAAGGTTCACTCCCTTTATAATATCTCCTTTTAATGTTGCCCGCTCCTCTTCTGCTTGCCTTCTACTGCTCTTCTGGTTGCAGTGGCAGGCAGGCTCACATAATGCATAATAAAATACTTCCCCTCCTGAAATCTAGCACCCTGGCCTTTGAATGAACCTTCAACCGCCTGCACCCTAAGAACGAACCGCGCCGTGCAGCGATCGGTGGATCCCGTCCACTAGGATATGAGAAGCACCGTCCCCTTTTGGAGAGCACTAGATCCAGTGGCTCCCGTTACCGGTTGTCAGAACGGTTCCTCCATGGCTGGTGAAGGGACAAGAAGCTTAAGGCACATCTGTAGGAAAACACATCCCTCTCCAAACAAACAGACTCTCCCGCCCCCCACAATCACATTCAGGGTTACCTGCGCTCATGGAGCCGGGTTTTGAGAGCTGCCGCCTCAGCAGCCCATTCAAGCCCTGGCTGGCGCTTGCTGTGCACTCAGGCCACCAACGCAAGGGGGCACAGATCCCACCGCAGAGGCGAACCCTGCAGCGGCAAATCTGCCTGATCTATTTTTAGGAGCCAGCTGTCAATTTTACAGCTCCACACAAAGCATCAGCCGCCTCTTCCCTGACTGAGCAAAGCACCACGCTAAGGCTGACAGGCAAGGGAGCCTTCCTCTTGCAGGCAGGAGGAAGGATCCCTACAGGAGCCAGGCAAAGTGCTCCTCGTTCCTCCTCCCCTATCCCCCTCCCCACATGGCTTTTCCTGTGCCAGCAATCGGAACAGGCACCAGGTCTAAAGTGGTTTTATTAGTGCTGCTTCTTTGTCCAATCTTCAGCACTGTTTTTGTGTGCAGAAAATGGCTGAAAAGGGAGTGCATGAGCTTCAGCATAAATTCAATAAGACAGAGCCCGGATTTGTAGAAGGGAGAAAGAAACTCACAGCTACCTGGAGTCACCATCCCCGATCCACCCCCTCATGCACCATCTCCAAGCATGGGCGGATGTGCTGCGGTCCCCTAACGTGCATCAGGTATCCACCCACCCCCCCCCCCCCCAATCTCAGACACCCCCCCCCCCCCCCGAGTGACAACAGCAATCTCGCATCCTCTTCCCTCAGGCCATCGGCATTCATGCAAAAAAAACAACTTAAAAAAACAGAGCCTCCCTCTCTCCTGTCAGACACCCTCAAGCTTTTGTTTTAAATCGGGTTAAATAAAGAGAGAGACCCATGCGATGCAACTCCACCTCCAACCCCCTAATCCTTAGTTTGGGGCTTTCCAAAGTCATGCAGTCAGCAAAAAAAAAAAAAAGAAAGGGATTTGTGCTTCTCCAGTCAGGAATCCCTGCAGGAACTCGTTAGAACACCTTGCTTACTAATCAGAACCTCTACCCGAAACTACCAAGGGAAAGGCTCCAGCAGGAATCTGGGCCTCAGCTGCTCGGTTTCTGTTTCTTTCTTTGCTGCTGGCGAGGGGAGTAGGGATGCAGGCGCCCTTCCGCCTCTCTCTCCGTCCTGCTCTCTCCACGCCGCGCACGCCTCACGCGGAAGCCACCATTTACTCCGTCACCAAGAATTAAGTCAGGGCAGAGATGCAGCCAGACCCAGCGTGGTCTCCCCAGGTGGCCAATCCGGGCCACGTAGCCGCCGCAGATGCTGGGCCTGACGGACCGGCCGGGGTCCGAACCCGCTGTGAGATCTCGCTGCCAAAGCTACCTCACTTAGATTCTTGGCTGATAAGCCTCATCACCTGAATGGTAAGAAACGCTTCCCTTGAATGTAAGCCAAAAAAAACCTTATCATTGATCAGCTTTAGCCCACGTCTCCTGGTCCTGTCACAGCTCCATGGCTTGGTCCCTCGGGTAACTCTTTGTGGACCTCTCACATCACGTAAGGATGGGCACTTGGTGTGAAGTGAATACACAAACGGGACCAAACAAGGCCATTTTCGTTTTGTTCCAAGTGAAATGAAACCGAAAATAATGGCCTCCCACAAAACTACCACAAAAATGTTCGGGTACATTCGTTTTCACTGAAAACAAACAAGTACGGTACCTGTACTGATGAATAAAAATGAGAGCGCCTCGCCAGGTCACTCCAACGCCACTGCTGTCCCACAGAAGTAACCCCGGGGCTCTGGCCTACCCCGCTGGGCTCAGCCAGGCCCTTCCAGCCCTCACTCCCGCCCCCCCCCCCCTTAAAACATTTCTGGGCCTCCACTTAACCCCATATATCCGTGCGGTCTGGAAGGTGCAAAGATCAGGAGCAATCCCACGACTCCTGCCCCGACGGCCCCCACAAAGTGACATCGAGGCTGGCCCAGTGCCATCGGGCTGATTTTTTTTTACAGGGCCGGGGGAGGTCCCAACTGGGACCGGCACAGTCTAACCCGGTAAGCCTCGGTCCCAGGGTAAGGGTTTGGCAGGGCCTCAGGGAAGCCTATCCAGTTTTTCTTTTTTTTTTTATTTGGTGAGGGGTTCTTGGTGATTTCCTTCTTTTATTTTTGATTACAAAAAAAAAAAAAATGGAACCAAAAAATAGAACCTTCCCCCCGCCAAAAAAAGAGAAAAATTAAGCTAAAACAAAAAAACATTTTAGATGTGCGCATCCCTAATATCCGGGGTAGGCAACTCCGCTCCTCGAGTGCCACAAATAGGCCTGAATTTCAGGGTATTCAGAGATCTCTCTGCTTACAGTGGTGGCAGTGCCTGCAAATGTACGTCATGCGTATTCATCCTGCGACCTTGCCGATGTTATGTTACAGTCACAATATTAATTCCGAAGGGCTTGGCCGAAATTCAACCCTCAGGTGGGGGCCACAGGTGACCACAAAAAAAAAAAAAAAAAAGTGCTTTTCTCATATTCCTCAACAGGCTTCAGAAGGACGGTGGCAGAAGAGAAAAACAGAGACTGCAACCACCAATTTGGCCACAAGGTTGGCCATCGCCAGGCGGCCAAAACGATCAGCAGATCGTTATGGACGATTTCCGAGGCTGCTTCCAGGACCCGCAGGTTTCTAAGACCTTTTTCTCTCCCGAAGCTGCAGCCAGTGAGGCACAGGGGAGCAGCAGAGGACTCTTCGGGTTACTCTGACGGGCCCCGTTCCCGCTTAAGCCACCCCTCCGGCGACAGCAGGCTGAACGCTCTGCATGGGGGGGTCAGCAGCTTGGGGGGTCTGGAGCAGGGCTTGGGAATGACGGTGATTTTATGCTGGCTCACTATCCTGGAACCTGCTGGCGTCAGAAGCGAGGAGAGGAGGAGGCTGCGCCAGCGGCTCCTCCATCCCCGGGGGGGGGGGGCCAAAGGAGGAGAAGGTGGTGCCAGTGACGCAGGCTGAGGAAGAGGAGGAGGGTCTCAAATCCCCCAAACCTCTCCCACCTCTCGCCCACAGAGAGAGAGAGACTTCTGCGGGCGAGGAGCGGGGGGAGGTGAACAGAAAGTCAACGCACCCCTGACTCCTAATCCACACTTTCATCCCACCCCTAAAACCCAGTATTTTTATTTCTTTTTCAGGAAAATCACTCCTGGCTCTGAGCATTGGAAAGCTGCAAGTTTCCACTGGCGGCCTTTGGCTCTCCACAGGACACAGCGTGGAGCTGCCCACAATTTTTGTGGCGTGCCGCCAGCAAATCGTCCACAAATTCTGAACCACAGACCACTGGGAAGCCCCGTTACGTCACGTAAAGTGCTTCAGGAGCAAACTAACCTCATTTCCAATTCCCCGTTTCCAGCTGGCAATTATTGATGATTTATAGCTCAGTTTCTTTCCGCTAATTACCTGATGCTAAGTTAAAATGTACCAGCCATAAAAACATGGCTTAGCGGCTCACCAAAGGAATACAAATGAACTCAGACTGCCAGGAGGCCACAACCGTCCTCTCTCCTTCCTAGCAGGAGGGCTTGGCCGCAGAGTTCCTGGCCTCCGAACAAAAACTGGACTTTGGAGGAGTAAACAGAGGTTGAAAATTATGTCCGATGTAATGGATACTGGAGTCTGGCGATTCTGGCCCCTATATGTACCAATTACTAGCACATAAGCCACTCCTGGGTGCTTAAACTCGATGCCTAAACTCGATTATTGTAACGCCCTCCTTTTGGGCCTTCCCACCTCATCCATTCGTCCCTTGCATCTCCTGCAAAACGCGTCGGCACGTCTCTTGACCAACACTGGAAAACATGACCATATCACCCCCGTCTTGATAGATCTTCGTCGGCTGCCAATTCGGTTTCGAATTCAATACAAACGTCTGTCACTAATTCATAAATCAGTTTACGGAAATAAACACAGAATGGTTAAATGCGTCCCTTCACGTACATACTCCACAACGTAACTTGAGATCTTAAGGGAAAGCATTGTTATCCATCCCATCACCTAAATTAGCCCATCTGAATGCAGCCAGGGAAAGGACCCTTTCACTGGCAGGACCAAAATGTTGGAACTCACTCCCTCTCGAAATCCGGTTAGAGTCAAATAGACACCCATTCAAAAAAAACAAAACACTGAAAACGTGGTTGTTCGAACAGGTCTTCACCCAACCAGGCTAATCCCTGTTTTTGATACTCTCCCTTCTGTTAATTATAACCATGGAATTAGTCCATTACACTGTTATTTTATTTCTATTTGCTATTTTATTTTATTTTAGTTCCATGGTTTTATATTGTAATTTGGAATCATTTGTTATTACTGATATTGTTTTTTTTAATTATTTTTATTTTCCAAGGCAATGCTTTTAATTGATTTTTAGAATGATTATTTTACAAATTTATATGATAATAATTTTAGTTTATTTTAGGGTTATTTAATGCTTTTATTGTATTTCAGTGGTTTGTTTTCTGTAATGATTTTGTAAACCGACATGAAGCTATCACGAATGTTCGGTATATAAAAAAGTGCCTAAATAAATAAATAAATGCACGGCAGAGGCCTCGGGCCTTCAGAACCGCAGAGGGACTCCGGGTTCTCACGACGCATGCCGCTTTGTTTCCCACCGCCAGCCTGCCCCCAGGTCAGCCTTCTGCCTCCTCCACGTTGCACGAGGGCCGCATCCTGTGTTTGCAGGGCACGAGGTCACCATGACCAACATTTCTCTTTACATACAAAGGTTCAGAGGCGAGAACCAATCAAAAAAAAAAAAATGCAACTCGCCAATCCCCTACAGGTAAAAGTTGGTAAGAAATAATATTGTGTAGGTGAAAGTTTGCAATTCAGTGCAAGTCTGAAACGGTGCCTCTTTGGACTTAAAATTCCCCACAGATTTTGGAGAGGGACATAAATACGATTGCACAAAGCAATCGTTTGGGCTGCAGGAATTTCAGAATGGAGCAGATGTCCGGCAGCAGTGTTTGCCCCCGCGCGCCCGCGCGCGCGTACCTGCACCGTTTCCTCCTCCTCTAGTTTGGAGAGCTGCTTTTGTACGCGGGTGAGCATCCAGATCTGGTCCTTCAGGACCACCCCCAACCCAGTCTGTACCTCGGGGTGTCCAAATTATGCAAATTCTCCTGGCTCCTGGACCACAATGAATTCAAACCTATCTCGTGAAAACCAGACATGTCGGGGGAGGGGGGTTCGGTTTCCCCGAACCCCCATCCTTGGGGACGGGGGTTCGGGGAAACCCCCAGCCGTAGAGCGGTTCACGGGCTTCAGACTCTGAGAGTGATCTCGCGGGGGAGGGGATCGGGGGCCACCGGAAACTCTCTCTCCCTGTGATCCCCCTCCCCTCCCCCCCGCAGCCCAGGGAACGGCTGGAGCACGCCTGGCCTGGGAGGAAGGGCATCGCCCACCGCGTTAGATCCCAAAAGTAGCCCCTCTGTGAAGCATCCCTGCAGAAAAACTTTAGAAGTGCAGGGTTTTTTTTTGGGCGCCAGCTCCACTCCCCCCCCCCCCCTCCGTGGCGATGGGGGTGGGCGCGGGGAGGCTGGGATAGAGGTGGGGGGAAGAGAGAAGAAGAGTTAATTTTGGCTCCTGCGTTGCGTCTCCCGGGAGAACGCCTCTTTTCTCAGTATTCTGGGCCTGACAGCCCTATCTGCGGAAGCCTTTTGTGATAAAACGTTTCCCATTGTTGTGGAGGGCAGGTTGCTGCCTGCCGGCTTAGACACTGGAGCCTGACTGCGGCTCGGGGGGGGGGGGGGGGGGGGAGTTGTTGTCTTCATTAAAGCCGCAGCCAGCTCGGGAAGCGAGGGGAATCAATAGGCTAATTACCAGGTAAGACTGGGCCTTGACTGCACAGTGCAGCAGCAGTGACAGAAGCAGGACGGGCAGGCAGCCACTGACAGGTGAGGGGGGGTCATTATTTCTGGAAACGGAACAAAGTTAATAGCCGATCCCCACCCACCACCACCACCACATGGCATACAGAGGGGCAGCACCGGTTCCCCTATTAAGCAAACTAGGTCGTCACCGAGGGCGCCACAATTTACAGGGCAACAAAACCCCCTGGAAACCTCCAGGTGCCACCCACCCACCCACTTTTTAAGGCAGAGCGCCACCATAAGAGAAGGGAATGGATGCTCGGTAAATGTAGAGGGTGGAGACAGAGGACTGGACAGGTGAGGGGGGCAGAGAGGGGGAATAAGGGAGAGAGAGAGACTAGCGGGCACTGCAAAATGGAAGTGAAGACATTGGGATGATGGTGGTGTCCTGAGCAGGGAGAGAAGGGGATACCGGAGGAAGATGCTAGGCAGGGAGCTAGAGAGAAGGGAATGAGGGCACTGAGGACAGAGGGCAAAGAGAGGGGGGGGTGCAGGACAGCAGAGGATGGGAGGAGACTGCGAGGAGATGCTATGCCAGAAATGCTACCAGTAGGCAGGGAGTGGTAAAGAAGAGGACTTGGAGGGTATGAGAGATAGCGAAGGGAAGACGTTGGGTTGGGTGGGAGGTGGGAATGGAAGGATGGAGACATAGGGCTGGCAGGGGTGAGGGATAAGGAAAAAGGGGCTGAAAGGAGTGACAGATGGACGATCGGGAGGGAATGGAGGGGAAGACTGAGATCCTAGGAGAGGATGAGGTTGAGAGACAGGGAGATGAAGACTGGGAGAAGGTTGACCAAGGGATAATGGAGGGACATGAGAGGAGGTTAGAAATAGGGAACACGTCTACAATCAACGAACATGGGGGTCTCATCCTAGCTTCGACATGGACTTATCTCACTCTACCCTGCTTGAGTTGGATGCTCAGTCAAAAGTGTTAAGTTCTTTTACCAAATCTGTTCCTACACCGCTGAAGGATAGGGAACGCCAGAGCAATAAAACCTTTGGTTCGCCCTCCTGTGCAGTCCGCACCACCACAAATGAATACAGTGTGGCCGTGTATAACCGCGCACCACCAAGGGCCTGAAACGTCAGCGCGCTTCCTCGCCGAGCGCAGCACGCGCCCGTGCAAAGTTCCCACAACCTCATACGCAACGGACAGGGAAATAACGCCTTAAGCAAAAAAAAAAAAACATTCACCAAAGCCGCCAGGCGTGCAAGAGTCAAGCCCGAGGGCTCTCGTGCTTCTTAAATACCGTCTGCACTTGCTCCCTCCTTCACCTTTCCCCGGGTTACCGGATCATCCGAAAGCAGGCGACAGCGCAGTGTGGAACGGGGGTAGGGCGGGGGACTGTCTGCGCTGTCGAGTCTTGGCACCGGGGAGGCCCTGCACACTCAGGCGGGTGGGGGCTGCCAGAAGGTGGCGACATCATTGTGAGCGTGCCGCGGCGTAGCCAGGTGTCTCTTATGGGGGTGGGGGCCAGGGAGAGGAGCTGCTTACTCTGCGGCACAACTGGACGTGGGAGGAGCAACTTGAAGGGAAACAATAATCTTTTATATTTTACACACACACACACATATAAGTAACCCATCTTTGGGGGGGGGGGGGTGGAGGGCCGCGGCTTTAAAAGCTTGCTCGCCCCTGGTGTAGAATATTCCTTGCATGCCATGTGCCCGGCAGCGGGTTTCCCAAATTAACCGTGCTGCAGTTATGGACTGATCCATGGCACACGCAGCCTGCACGGAGGCCCTCTCCCTTTTTTTTTTTTTTTTTTGCTGCCAGGGTAGAGCCCCCCTCTCCGTCTTTAAGTTCCTGATTTTAAAGAGCTCCGTGCTCCAGATAACTTTCCGCTGTCTGGCCGTAGCTGCCGGGCTTCGCTGTTTCCATAGAAATGGATGGCCCGCCATTCGTCTCGGCGGGGTTTTTGCAAGGTGTTTCCCCCACCCCACACACACACACAGAGACTTCCCAACCAGCTGACCGAGCGGTGGAGGAGGATCGGGGTGATTGATGCCGTTTTCAGTCCCCCCCCCCCCAAAAAAAAATGCAAAAAAAGTACTTTTGCAAAATCAGAAGGCACAAATTATTCTGATGTAGGGGGAAGATGTCACACAAACATAAAAAGCTTGATAGCTTAGGGAGAGGGAGAGGCTTTAAAAATAAGAGTCCTCCAGGCTGTATTATCAGACGTGACGTTTTCTGGATTCTTACTGCTGTGATCTGAAGAAAATACAAATCATAAAAGTAAGTGTGTGTGTGTGTGTGTGTGTGTGTGTGTGTGTGTGTGTGTGTGTGATGGGTGGGGAGGGGGAGGTGATTTGTTACAATAAGATTATTCAAGGGGGCTATGGAGAATCGGTCGTCTTATCAAGTCTATGTCCATTCATTTTCCTGAGAAATTCTACCTGCACAAAAAAAAAAAAAAGCAGTCGCCAAAGCCTACACGTTTCAAAATTTAAAAATACACACGTGCAAGACCCGGTGCAAATCCGTGGGTAAAAGGTATCCACACACTTTTCCCCAAAAGCAGACAGCATGATAGTTGCTTCTCATTAGAACCTCCCCCCCCCCCCCCCCCCCCCCGAAAAAAAACAAAACAAAAAAAAAAAAACTGTGGTGTAACCGAAGAATGCAACGAGCGTCTTCACACGGACTGGCTGAGAGCTTCTGGCCATGGGGTTTGATTATGTAATCCATTAGGTCCTCAACCTCATCTTGGGTGCTCTTCACCCCACTCTCTCCGTTACCTCCTCTTTGTGTAGTGCAGCTGAATAACCAAGTACTGTGCACTCTTACTGAGATCCAGACGGCCTAGCTTTGGACCACAAAATGATAAAAGGGGATGGAGCGGCTGCCCTAGGAAGAAAGGCTGAACAGGTTGGGTGATCTTCAGCTGGAAGACCGAGATGACAGAAGGAATATGATAGAGGTTTATAAAGCCATGAGCAGAGTGGAACAACTTAATAAGAAATAGTACCTAGGACTAAGGGACCCTCCACAAAACGACCTGGTAGCATTTTTCAGCCAATCAACAATTAAACTGCAGGGTTTTCTTCCAAAGGATGTTGTCAAGGTTAATAACGTAGATGGCTTAAAAAGGGTTTGGATACGTTTCATTATCAGCCAGGTCAATGCGGTGATTGCCACCCTCTGGGAATGAGCAATCCGGAAGGGATCGCCCCATTAGGATGTGCCAGCTGCTTCCAATCGACCCCAGGTTGACTACTTTCACAGACAGGATGCTGGGCTCGGTGGACCCAACTGGTCTGAACTAGTACGGCACTTCTTACGCTCCACAGGATAGCAGAACGTAGTTAACGATGACTCTTCCCAACAAATCACTCTTAAAATCTTCTTGCAACGCTGTTTGATGGTTCCGGGAAACTTAACTCTTATCAACTCTCAATCATCCAGGTCCCCCCCTCCTCCCCTCAGTACACCGAAAGGATCACCCGTACTCGCATTTTCAGATCTCCAGGATGGAGGATTCAACAGAGTTATATCTTCAATAACCTTCCTGAAATTTAAATCTGTTCTATATGGAGCTGGATCCTCTGTGCTGGCATCAAGGCAGACATCTCCCACCACACACAACTCCTTCTGCCTCTGTCCAGGCTCCTTTGGGGTTAGACTGCCACCTACTGGAACATGCCCAGTGCACATCTGGATAGACCACTATTGCCTTCTGCACAGGGTGACTGGAACAAACCAACATAACCAGCAACAGGGGGGGGGGGTTATACTTGCAATTGACTCATTTAGCTATCAGAGTTAATGCTGGAATGCACTACTTGCTACTTATTTTCCCTAATGGAAAAATACCAACGCACTCCCACTTTAAAACACAGACCACATGATTTTTGTTGGTAAAAATAAGTACACAAGATTTGATAGACAACTGAAGCTAAGAAAGCTCCTTCCCTAATCACACCCCACGAGATCTATTCAAAATTAAATGGATCTTTAGCACATCACAATAGATGCTTCCATCGAAATAATTTTACTGAGAGTCAACATTTTGGCATTGCCATTTCTTTAGAAATAAAGTCAGAACTGCCAGATTTTTATGAACGGCTGCATATGCATGGCCACCTCTGCATTAGCCTGGACATCATTATTAGGACTCTCTGCCCTTGGGAGCACAAAGACGGAGACCAGAAGTGGACCAAAGGTACTGAGCTTGGTGACCCCATTCCACCTCCTGGAATTCCTTACTTTCTGTCCCCTGGAAGGGAAGATAACCAGGAACCAGATACCAAGGGGCACGTGCAGATTAAGCAGAATTTGGATTTGTCTCCAGAACGTGGATGTGACAGGGAGCGAATGTGTTTAGTATCAATGGATTTCCATTGAACGAGTTTTATAGTAAATCATTTTCTTTGGAGTACCCACCCTGAACGTCTCAATTGATTTGTTGGCACTCACATCCACCAGTCCTACATACTGAGCTGACAGCCTAGAAAGATTTGTTATACAGGACCCTGGGACCTGAAGGATAACCTCCCCTCCACTGAGTGACCGTAGATACAACTGCAGCCCCTTTTCCAGGCATAAGTGCTAGCAAGGGGAAATGGCTTTATCAGAAGGCGGGCAATGAGACTGCCACGCCCAATAAGTGAACTAAAATAATCTCTTTGTTCATTTTTATTTATTAACAGCTTTTCAGGGTTTATGTTTCTTTCTAATTGCATTGGTCTGACTGCTCTCTTCTAATTCTTTTTCCTGGATCTCCAGCTCTTCTCCTCCTCCAACTCCTCTTCTGGTGCATAATCAGAAATTTCCTATGTGGAATTTGGCAGGCCTCAGCCAGTCCAGCGTGTCGGCAGTGAGAAGCTCGATTTCGTTTTCTTTGTCTGCGCACGATCACGAATGCTGTGCTGTCTGCTTACAGAACAATTTGTCTATGAATGGGCTGGGCTACAAATTTAAATAAAGATGTCACTCCCCAACCAGATGGTCAACTCAGTGGTGCTTCTCTTATTTTATAAAAGTAATGGAATCCAAAAGAGCAAGTGCCTTTCTCTCTGGCACTTATCAGTCTTTCATCTCAAATCTTCCCATTTCTCTTCCCCTACGCTGCTGTAGTCACCCCCCCCCCCCCTTCCCACTTCTAGTTTCATTCCTCTGTCTCCTCCCCCGTCATCTCGCCTCTCCCTCTCTGGTTTCCCTAAATTCACCTTCAGTCTGCCATCCCCCTGCCGCCTCTTTAGCTCTCGCCTCTCGCAAACATCGCTCCCCCCCAGTCCGAACGGGATTCTGGGAGGGCAGGTAGCCGAGGACTCTCCCCAATGATCTAGAGGGCATGGGCTGTCTGCCGTCTCAAAGGTGGGAACACCAAGCACGCACCCGTACAACAGCAGTTTGGAGTTATTTTTTTCTTAGCAGGCCTGCCTCCTGGCTTTTGTTTTTCTGAAACTTCTGCTCTGACACAAACTCTCCCTTCCAGGAGCCACCTTCAGAGGTTAACGTTCTGAAATCTTTCCCACAATAGCATCTCCGAGACACCCACATCTGCTCTAATTAAACAGTGGAAGATGGTTTGTTAAGGAATGCAGGCTTCATTCCTAGGGCCCAGGCTTCAAATGCAAGAGATAAGACTTCAAAAGGTGAATCGAATGTGCCGATTCGAAGACAAAGAGGGAAAAAAAAAAAAAAAAAAAAGAGCATAAAAATATTGGAATATAGTTTTCAAAGGAGATGAAAAACTGAAGGAAGCGTTTCCCAAATACTTACAAGAGCAGAGCTATCTGAAGACTGCTTGCGAGGTTCATGACAGCGCCGTCGGTATGAAAGCAGGAAGCCCAGGAGCTCTTTCTGGAAGGCTCATACAGCATGAACTCCCTGCTGAAATGTGAACAGGGGCCACAGCAGCCTGGCTCACATCTGTAGAACAGCTGCCACCACCTAACTCCCTTTACAGGACACAGCCTGCCTACCAGCCGCACGATAAAAGCTTGACGCTAAGCAATCTGCGGGCTCACTGGACTGGAGCAGGGAATCAAAGTCTTTGAAATCCAGCGCAGGTTGCCAAGTTGAAATCTGGGTGAGCTCGGTAATGACCAGACATGTTTCATCTGAAAGCCATTTGAGAGTGCAAGCCTCTGCCTCGCTCACAGTGAACAGCAGAAGTCCATATCATCACAACTGATAATACACAGCAACATAAGAACACAAGAACATGCCATACTGGGTCACACCAAGGGTTCAACAAGCCCAGTATCTTGTCTCCAACAGTGGCCAATCCAGGTCACAAGTACCTGGCAAGTACCCACACATTAGATAGATCACAAGCTACTATTGCTTATTAATTACCGTCATAGCAGTTTATGGATTTATCCTCTAGGAACTTATCCAAACCTTTTCTAAACCCCGTTACACTAACTGCTGAAACCACATCCTCTGGCAATGAATGCCAGAGTTTAACTATGCGCTGAGTGAAAAATAATTTGCTTCGATTTGTTTTACATGAGCTACTTGCTAACTTCATGGAGTGCCCCCTGGTCCTTCTATTATCTAAGAGAGTAAATAACCGATTTACATTGGACTTATTCAAGTCCTTTCATGATTTTGTAGACATATCATATCCCCCCTCAGTCATCTCTTCTCCAAACTGAACAGCCCTAACCTCTTTAGCCTTTCCTCATAGGGGAGCTGTTCCATTCCCTTTATCATTTTGGTTGCCCTTCTCTACACTTTCTCCATTGCAACTATATCTTTTTTGAGATGCGGCAACCAGAATTGTACACAGTATTCAAGGTGCGGTCTCACCATGGAGCGATACAGAGGCATTATGACATTTTCCGTTTTATTCACCATTCCCTTCCTAATAATTCCCAACATTCTGTTTGCTTTTTTTGTTCGCCTTGTTGGCAGTCTTGGCAGATAACCCAAGGATTGCAAGGGCAAGGAGTCTGAATCGTCCTCTCTTCCTTATGAGCAGTCCCTTCCAGAAAAGCACGCGAGGACATTAGAGCAGCCTGCTCTGCCACCCTCAGCTATGGAGAAACGCAGATCCTTGGTTAGCTGGGCTGACCGTTCTGCACGTCACTTGACACGAGGACACGTGTGTTATGCTCTCAACGTGCGAAACACCAGGGTCTGCTCCGCAAAAGAAGTAAACTTTCCGGTGTCCCTGAGAGTGGGTGCTGACCTCATTGCTAGCCTCCTGTATCCACCTCCACATAAATGATACAAGCAAGCTCTTCAAGCCCCACTCTCAGCCCTTCTTCACAGTTTCTTTTTTTTGTTTTTCCCCCTGATCTTAATCTCGGATAGCACAGCCGCTGGCTTTAGGAATCCTTGTCAGTCCAAGGGCTTGGGAGGGTGGACGACACTCCTCAGAGGCAGGGCCTTCAGCGCTGCTCATTGGTCATGAAAGATTGTCACGGTGGTAGCAGCTACTTTCCCACCCTCCCAGGGCCTGAGTATACCCTCTCTTCCTCCTGCGCCCAAGTCTGGCTAGCCCCAATGGACGGGGTGGGAGGCGGTGAAGGGGGATCTGAATATAGATACGTTCTGCCTCCTTCAGCTTCCTCCATCCACCACAGGCGCTTCCCTCAGCCTGATCTGTGACTGCCGGGACTCTGGCTGCAAAACCCATCTCTGCAGCACCCCCTGTGCCGCATGGGTTTTCCCACCCCGCCCACCTCTGATGTCATCAGGGCAATCGGTATTAGGGGGCCGGTATGCCGCCGGAGGTGCCACACGCCGGTGCATCGCACGCCGAAGGAGCACCCTTTCATGCGTCCTCTTCACGGTGCTCTGGACTGAGGGACCCCCCCTCTCAGGTCAGCAGCAATTATTTAGGTTCTGTTTGTTTAATTAATCTTCCAACTCCTCTCTACCTTCACTTCTCCTTTCCCTTTTTCAGCTTGTCATGGAGATCTGCACAGTGTCCGATAATGGTAAATATGGCAATCTTCGCCACTATCGACATAAACCTAATCCTGTTTCAAGAAATTCACCGATTACCCCCTTATGCCATTTGTTAAAACAGCTGCTTTGTTTTCTACCATTTCATTAATAATATTTAATGTTCAGTCCACTAGGAAAAAGTTCCAATTATTTGCGATTTAATTATTATGTACAAACAGGATGGTATTTTAATTTCTGGATCTTGGCTTTATGATCGTGATATTTGTCACTCTCGATAACCTATGTCCTGCTGATTACATTCCTTTCTCTGAACCCAGGCCAAGCCGTCACAGTGGAGGATTACTTGCCATCATTAAGGCTTCCCTGCATCCATGTAAGAAAGCCTTAATTTCAAAAAAATCCCTATGAAATCTTGCTGCTTTCATCCTCCATTGCTAATTTCTGTGTTGTTTATTGCCCCTGGTTTACTAAACTTTGACCTATCCCCCCCCACCCCCCGGGGATTTATCTCATACCATCCTAGCTTGTGATTTCAACCTCCATGTTAACTCTAATCCTCCTACTCCCACTGTCTCTTCCTTTCTCGAGGCAAAGGCTGGTTTGGGATGGGAGCTGCTAATTGATAAACCTACACATAGACACAGCCATTCTCTTGACCGTGGTTTTTTTGTAATCCCCAGTCTGTACACTTATCCTCTGTTAAACTCACATTAGAACCTGTATCATGGTCAGATCATTTTTTAATTGCTATCTCAGGTAATATTAATAGCAAAAACTCTGTCATCTATAGAGGTAAAAAAAAACTCTTCAAGAGGAAGGTGGTTAGTCCAGAACGTTTCATTGAAGCCTTCCTTCCAAACATGCTTGCCCTCACCAGTGACAATATCAACCACTTGGTTTCAGAATCACCCATATTTTGCTCCAAAAAAGCTCCAATGCCCCTTGTTTCAATCCACACTTTAAAAAAAAAGCTAAAAGTTGAGCTCAGACGCCATGAACAATGTTGGTGCAAGCACCCTACATTTGACCATAAAAATGCTTTCTTTGCCTGCCTAAGTAAATATAGAAAAAAATCAATACTGCAAAAATTCAAGTTGCCAATGGTAATCCTGCTACTCTATGTAATATTGTCAAATCCTTAACCACTCAGAAATCAGATACCTTTGACCATATTGATAATCCCTCTGTAATTGCATCCCACAATACTTTAAGGATAAAGTTACCAAAATTACAGCTGAATTTTCCCATCTACCCATTCCTAAATCAAATTTACCTTCTGCCACTAGTGCCTGGTCCTCTTTTGTTGACATTGATTCTACAACTATCACTCACATATTATCCAAAATGAAAGTCTCTTCTAGTCCTTTCAACCCATGCTCAGGTCATCTTTTAAAGGCTGCACGTGAATACAATTCTCTCCCTTTAGCCCAACTGGTTAACCTTTCTCTCAACTCCGGTACCTTTCCCGATACGTTAAAACTAACCTCCATTCTGCCCATTCCAAAGAGGAAAAACAGAGATCTAACAGATTTCAGCAACCTGCGGCCTATAGCTTCATTATCCACTAGCAAAGATCATTGAATCAGTGGTCTTACATCAGTTGTCAGGCTACATTAACGAGAGCATCATTCTCCACCCGAATCAGCATGGCTTCAGGAAAGGTCACAGCACAGAAACACTATTACTATCTTCAATTGTGCGAGGGTTTGACTCAAATACTGACTATATCCTAGTACTACTGGACAGCTCTGATGCTTTTGTCACCCTGGATCACAACATTCTGCTTGCAGTCCTATATTCTATTGGCATAACTGATACAGTTCTTAAATGGTTCACCTCTTTCTTGTCCAATCACCCTCAGCAAATAAACATCGGTCTACATAGCTCTAAATGGTATACTATTCCCTCAGGTGTCCTGCAAGGGTCATCGCTCTCAGCTCTATTGTTCAACATTTACCTACTTCCCCCTCTGCCATCTCCTAGCAAGCTTAGGTGTAGACTTCAAAATCTATGCTGACGACATCCAATTTTTCATCCCTTACAGTAGTATTTCCTGGTCCAGTACATTATCCTTTGTCAGCCTTTGCATTAACTCTGTCAACATTTGACTATCCCATAACCTTTTAAAACTGAAATTCTACACCTATCCACCTATCTTTGTGTTGCCCACCAACTCACTTAATTCTCGATAGTCATTCCATCCCCATAACAAATAAAGTCCATAATTTTGGAATCATCTCAGACTCACAATTATCTATGTCTCAAAACATCTCTTCAGGGGTAAAAAACCTCATTCTAGAAGATTCACCTGCTGAAACGACTTAAACCATTGTTATACCCTAATGACTTTCATACAGTTTTGCAAGCTCTGATCCTGACAAGTCTAGGTTACTGTAATGCACTATCCCTGGGACTTCCAGTCAAACACCTTACGTCCTCTACAACTAGTTCAAAATGCTACTGCTCGCCTTCTCGTGAGTGCAAACAATCGAGATTACATAATTCCTGCCCTTTGCTTATTACACTGGCTTCCTGTGTCACTACTAACACAGTATAAAATCCCTATGATTACATAAGAATTCCGCAGTGTGGTTATGTTCCAGTCTACGCATGTATCAACCTGCAAGACACCTCCATTCTATGAATAAAAGTCTTCTTGAGGTCCCTTCAGTCAAACTAGCCAGGCATAGTCATACCAGAAGACGAGCCTTTTCAGTTGCAGGCCCTATTCTCTGGAACTCTACACCTGATTCCCTTAGGCTAATATCTCATTTCAAGGAGTTTAAGAAAAATCTGAAAACCTACCTACGTTCCATCGCTTGTAAACCGTTACTGTCTCCCACTTTTGTTTTGTCATGACATGTTGATTTTATAATTTTTTTTTTATTTAATACATCTATATCAGTTTTATGTTTTTTTTTTTAATTATGTGTGTGATTATGTAAACCGCTTCGATCTAACCCCATTATAGAGTGCGGCATATAACTTTTTTTTTTAATAAATAGATAGATAAATAAATCCGAGCTGCAGCAAACCTCGCTGTGACATGCGCCACAGGGGCTGTCGAGTAACATTTTCACAGTTCTCTGCATTCCAATTTTCAGAATGTGGGCCTCCAATACATTTCAGAGGTGTAACGACCCCTGCAACAGATATTTACTCAAACCAATGGACCAACAATTTTCAAAAAAAAAAAAAAAAAGCACTATACGTGTGCTCGGTTTTACCGTAGGCCTGGAGTAATCACAGACTTGTCCCAGTGCCCTACCACACAAAACAACTGAGCTGCGGCCCAACTCAAAGGGAGCTTCTTAATCCCTGCAAATAAAGAAATCTGCCTCGGCATCAAACAGCATCCCACCGGTAACTGCCTTTCCAATCAACTGGAGCCCATTCCTGCCATGTTTGTTGACTGCACATGTGGATAACAGCACATCGCATCTGCTGGTTATTTTCCAGTTACCGTGTTTCCATAACTTAACTTAACAGATCAGTCTACACATGTCTCCGAAACAGCAGCAGGCCCTCAACATTTGGAGTAACTAAAAGGATTAACAGACTGCATGTCCGAAAGCAGATTTCCCCCCTGCTACCAAGTTGCATATGGGGCGTTGTATTGCACTCGGGTGTTTCGCTGTTGCCCTATGAACGGAATTAGTTGATCCCAGACGTGCTGCTGTTGCTCGTCTGCTGGAGACACATTCCGCATGGAATCTTACCAACTTCTCCCGTTGGGTCATCTGCTATTCCTCTCACTTGTGAGCCTGAATGATCACTCACAAACTTGACAATCCTATGCTGGTAGGGCAAATCTGTACCAAAACAAAATAGTTAGAGCTCTGTACCCCACTGCCTCCTTGCTCATTTTTAATGTGGGTCATGCATGTGACTATCTCACCGCCCGAGTCCCTTTAAAACAGGGTTGGGTGGGCCAAAGCACATACAAAAATGGCAATCAAAAAGGCTCATTTTCAAAAAGAGGGAAGGCTGATACTATTATTCAGGCATGCTCCAGATATCCCAATATAGCACGAGGCAGGGAAGTCACTGGCCATGAACTAGCCTAGGCAGGTTGCCTTTTCCTGAATCTGCTCTTAATTGCTCAATGACAAAACCTTGGGTGGGATTATTCCATTCCTGGCTTTTGTGAAGGAGGATAGTCCGGTCGCTCTCCTCACCAATGCGCACTCCAAGCCCCCCCAGGAGCTACATGAGGCTCCCAATCTCCCTGCCCGTCCTAGCTTCCATCTTCAACCACAGCGGGAGCTCAACCAGGCTCCCATATCCCCACTTCAGTGGGAGGAAACAGACTGATGAATGATCCCCCAGGCAGCGACTTTCTGAAAAGAGACTTCTCAGCACAAGGAAGAGAGAGACAGTGACACCCGAGACCTGCTTTATCCACACAGAGATATTCAGCTGCAGGCACCAGCGCATTAACACACTTGATAGGTTTATCATTCCCAAGCCATCTAACCGCTAATGGCCTTGTCATTGGAAAAAGTGGCCTGAAATTTGAAACCTAATACAGGGCAGGCTGTATGGGTGAACCAAGAAGGGGAAGGGGGCGTTTTGAAAGCTATTAAATGGGGACGGGGAAAATGCACTTACAGAATGGGACAGACAGGTGTGAAGATCTCAGGTAGCCGATCTCCAAATATGAACCAAGGCTAAAAGAAAAAAAAAAAAGCAGCCTGCATGGCTGTGATGAGCAAACACCTAGACTGTATGGCAGATTTTCATCTGTGGCCTCGGTAGGGTAATAACCAAAGACAAAAAGATCAGTTATTCTCTTTCATGGAATATGCATGTCCAGTTTTTCTTATATCCCTAGGACTTAACTATGGGATCATACTACAAGCAGTAAAGCATTGATTCAAGTTTGACCAGCTATATACTGCGACTGATTTATCCAGTGCATTTTTTCCCCTCTGGGTCCAGAATCATGTGATTCGCTCTTATGGTGTCCATGCCATGGAGACTCCCATGGCATGGACACCATGTGGCCTATTCCTGAGGGTGTTCCTGAAACTAGGGGCGGGTCATCTCTTAGAAAAGAAGCTCTGTGTCTTCAAATTTGGTCTTGATTAGTTCCAGTGCTAGATTAAATGCTATGGTCACTATCAGCGGAACAGTCTATGCCCGTGAATAGAGGACCATATACAGAAAACCCTCCTTTGCTCCTAATGTACAACTGTCTTGAGCATGGTCAGCATATTAAAACATCTCACAAAGGGAATTTCAGCCAGTATAAGTAGCCTCCAGCATGGACAAATGCTGTGTGACTTTGTAAATACTCTCAGGCACTAGAGACTTAAACTAGAAGTGGAGAGGAAATATTTATCATCACTAGATGTTGAAGTGCTTCACAACAGTGTAACCAGATATCAGAGGAAAGTCCCGAACTGTCTGAAGGACCTTTTAATTTGCGGTTGGTCAGTTGGAGTTAGCAGATCAAAGTGGAAACACTGAAAATTAAGGATGACCCCTCCTCTGTGTGACGGAAGAAAAGTGATTTCATCAAAACCTGAAAAAAATGGCAGAAGACGTCAACTCTGTGGGTTTAAAACTGGTCTGACTTATTTACAGGAAATATTTGCCCGTGGCTCCACAGGCACAATTTAGTGTACACATTTCTTACAAATCTGCACTGAGCATGTTGACTGAACATTTCAAAGTTCACTTGGAGCAATCCTTGACGTTATGGAGTACGTCAGCAGACATCTTCTCTTAGACATGGCACAAAAATAAGAACATAAGAACATGCCATACTGGGTCAGACCAAGGGTCCATCAAGCCCAGCATCCTGTTTCCAACAGTGGCCAATCCAGGCCATAAGAACCTGGCAAGTACCCAAAAACTAAGTCTATTCCATGTTACCGTTGCTAGTAATAGCAGTGGCTATTTTCTAAGTCAACTTAATTAATAGCAGGTAATGGACTTCTCCTCCAAGAACTTATCCAATCCTTTTTTAAACACAGCTATACTAACTGCACTAACCACAATGCGTGCTGCCTGTTCTTTGCCCCCTTCGGGAAACTTTGAATCCCTCCCCTATCTCCGCTCCAGAGTTCTACCCTCCTAAAGAAGAATTTACAACGCGAGCAAAATTTCCTTAGTGTGTGTGCCTGTTAGGAGGATCCCCTTGTTACTCGTCTCACTGCTGGGGGGTTGCAGATTCCTCCCAGGAAGCTCTCAGCCTCACTAGGAGCTAGGCATTCCCTTCCACCATCCTAGCTTCTAGAAGTCTCTCTCCACCCGCTGCAAACACTGCAGCAGATGCTGAAAAGTTGCCTCTGGAGCTTGCTCTTTAGGACACTATCACAAGAGTTCCCGTTACAGGGGCATCTCATGGGGCTCAGCTGCTACGATGGACACATCGTCCACAGTAACATTTACCTGAGCTTTCCTTCTACCTGCTTTTCAATACACTATTAATAAAACACTTTAGTAGTAGAGAGCGCCAGTGCAGCTATTTGCAAATAACACCCTGATGATGTACCAAGTATTGCATCCAATTTGAAAGGTGAATTCCGTCTAATCGTTAAGAGAATATCTGCATAAATTTGACAGCTTGCAGCCATTATCCAGCATTATTGCTGTATTAACTAACTAGTTCCAGGTGCACAAAGCAGCCACTTGGGATACTCCAGGAACTTTCGACGCTGTCCCTCCTCCCTCCTTTACAATTTACAATTCAGATTTTAAAGTGCACACTCAAAACAAAACACCGGTTGGCCAAACTCAAGAGCAAATACTACAGCAATAATAAGCTCAACACAATGATTTACACAATCTTGGTCTTAGTCCCAAAAACGCATCCAAAGAACCTCCTGCACAGCTGATCCATGATCTGCTATTGCTCGCATTAATCTAGTTATCAAAAAGGGATTCTTCCCTCAGACACCATATATTTTGTTCGGTTTGGACATAGAGCTTCGCATGCTGGGGAAGGCCTACCAATGTTACATTTCTCATGTCTAACAAAAAGGTTAACCAAAAGGTTGTAGGCAATTTCTTTTGAATTTTTGCAATATCATTGCATCCCCAGTGGGGCTGAGCGCCAAGGGGTTAACTTCCCATATCCTGCAAGTACTCAATCTCAGCCAAAAGGCCAAATAAAGGGACCCTCCTCAGCTCATAACTCAGGTCCTACACCTGGATCTTATCCAAAAGGCCAAGAAGTGATCTACAAAGCTCTCACTCTAGGTTGTGTGTGTGGCTGTTGGATGCTCCCAAACGCACTGCTCCAGTCCTCCACAACCTCCTCCCTACCGGAGGGCTCCCAGGGCTATCAACAGCGATACCTGCCCCAGCAAACATGCAAAGTCCTCTTTCTTCTGGGATGGACAGGGCACTCCAACCCCAGCATCCAGCTGCACAAATAATAACTTCTTAAAAAAAAAAAAGTATTGTTCAGCTCACTGAGGTCTGGAAAAAGGGGCCTGCCCTACTGAGCACACCAGTGCACTCTAGTCCCAGAACAACAGCTTCATTTTTTAAAAAAGTAATTGCTCCTTGTTTTACCCCAGTACACCCAGAAGGAAGCATCTCAACGTAACCTACATTCACAACGCCCGGATTACTAGATCTCTCTCCCGTAGACAAAAAAATGGGAGAAAAGCCTTAGTGTATTGGGTCCATAGTAATAGAACAGAAGAGGGTAGAAAGAGACTAACCAGCCCCTGCAGCCTGTTTAGTTATCCCCTTGTTCACGCTACCAAGGAAACATCCCCCAGCTGCCTGTCCCAGAGCATGACCACCTGTAAGATATCACTCTCCTTACTCGGGACAGCTTTTGTCATCTTCCTTGTTTGAACTCCGGTCTCCTGGGTAGCCCAAGCGTGTTGTTTGCACCCTGCATCGCTCCCCCTCTCATGTCCACCCACAAAGGTCCCACGACAATGGAAACAGTCGCCGATGCCAGTGCAGCTCTTTACCCGAACGTCCGGTATTCCTGCATACTGCTTTCACCTAGCCAGGTTCGGAGCCAGAGAAAGGGTGAACTTGCAGAGACCACCACCGCCTCATTCATTTGCCGTGGAACAACCTCACGCTTGGATCTCCTTTCAGCGGCCCTACTGCGATGCCAAGTGGAGAAACCAGGTGCCCGTTGCTGATGTGCTGTGCTCCGGTCTCCCTCTCCCTGGGTCGTTTCTCTCGAGATGAGATAGCGCCACTAAGAATCACGTAGTCGTATTCTCTCCCCTGCATTATTTATTTTGCGATGTATGTTGAAGCTATGAGCATCCAGTTCTTGTAAGCCTTCAGGAGCTTCCAAATTGGCCCCAGGTCCTCTGGTGGGACCTCACCCTGCCCTGGGTTCTCTTTAGCTCGCACTGCCCTGGGCGCTGAAACTGCCTGAAGGGGAAGCGGGTTTGTTCTCCTCCGGGCTTCACTGCAACACCGAACTCGGGAACTTGCAGTATATTAAAGTTAACTTTTCAACCTGCTCGGCCACACGTGGCTAGGCTGAAATGATCTCTGGGTGGTTTTTACGGCGCTGTTATGAGCAACGGAGCAACTTTAATTAAGGAAAAAATATGCCTACTGCTCTGTATTTTACAGCTAATTTTTTTTTTTTCGGTTACGGAACCATCTGCTTCTTTATAACCTGTGCTGGAATATATTAAAGGAAGATGTGTGTGCGTGTGTGTGTGGGGGGGGGGTCACTAAAAGGATTCACAAGGGCTCAGAGTGCCACCAGGAATGACAGACTACTCCTGATCTAATGCAGATATCATGGGCCAACTTATTTGTAGGGGTTTGTTTGTTTGTTTTTTTTAATTATTACTCTTTGTGCGTTGAGGGATGCATCCTGCTGCACTGTCAGAATTATTTCTGTTGGGCCTGATATTCAGAGCGCATTCAGCGCTATTTAGCCAGATAAGCGGGACTTATGCGGCTAAGTAGCGACCGCTGAATATGCTCCTACGTTCACTGAACGCCGCTTAGCCCCGTAAGTCCCTTATGCAGCTAAAAGTTACACGCACAAAAGGTAGGCGCGCACTGGGCGGATCGGGGGCGCAAGGAGTTAGCCAAATAACTTATAGAGCTAACTACCGATATTCAGAGTTAGCCGCATACGTACGTGTGTAAGTTTAGACGCGGCATAGAGCAAGTCTAAACTTAGCCAGGTGAACTTATCTGGCTGTGTACGTATATATATATATCTATATATATATCTATATCTATAGATATATATATATATCTATATCTATATCTATAGATATATATATATATCTATATCTATATCTATAGATATATATATATCTATATCTATATCTATAGATATATATATATATATATATATCTATATCTATAGATATATCTATAGATATATATATATCTATAGATATATATATATCTATATCTATATCTATAGCATATATATATATATAGATATATATATATAGATATATCTATAGATATATATATATATATAGATATATATATATATATATATATATATAGATATATATATATATATATATATCTATATCTATATATATATAGATATATATATATATCTATATAGATATATATAGATATAGATATATATATCTATATAGATATATATATATATATAGATATAGATATATATATATATATATATCTATATATATATATATCACGCGTTTTGTTTTTTTCCAGCTTCCTGGCCCGAAGATAAATCTGTGGCGCCACGGCAGAGCCCATCCTGCCGCAGCCCAAAGAAAGGTCCTGCGTGGCCGTGGAAGAGCCCATCAGGCCGTGGCCTGGCACGGACACAGCTGAAGCCCTCCCCCCCACCCCCCACCTTGCAGAAGCAGCAGGTAGCAGTGGCCTTCTTCCACTTCCCTTCCGGCATTGAGGAGCAGCACCGCCATCCCAGAGCAGACAAAGAGAAGGCCGGAAGAAAGGGGGAAGCATGAAAGCTATAAGTGTGTATGCTTGTGTGTACGAGAGAGAGACTGCCTGTATATGTAAGAGAGAGAAGCTGGGTATGTGTATGAGAGAGTCTGCATGTGTGTGACATGGCCTGTGTATGTGTGACACACTGCATATGTATGACAGAGCAACACCTGCATGTGTCTGTGAGAACCTAAGCCTGTGTATGTGTGTTAGAGCGAGACACTGTGTGTGTGTGCGTGTGAGTGAGAGAGAGAATGAAAGAGCCTCTGTATGTGACAGCGTATATGTGCGTGAGAGAGAGCCTGTGTGTGTGACAACAATCTGTTGGGGACTAGAAATCAAAAGATCCCAGGTTTGAAGAGCTGGACTTTTTTTTTATTCTGATTTAAATTTTGGGGTGTTATTTCATGTGTCTGCTGTTTGAAATATTTGGGGTTTGGGAAATATTAGAAAAAACTTGTGCGTTATTTTAATTACTGGAAGTTAGTAGGCTGTTGGACATGTTTATTCTTTTTTTTTTGTATGTTTTAATATTATGAACAAGCCGTTAAGCCCGTTAAAACGGGCTACATCCCTCTGTCTCTCACCTCCCCCTCATTCTCTCTCCCCTCACTCTTCACCACCCCCTACCTCCCTCCCTCTCACTCAGTCCCTCCCTCCCACTCAGTCTCACTCACTCCCTCCCCCTCCCTCTCACTCACACTCAGTCCCACTCACTCTCACTCAGTCCCACTCCCTCCCTCCTCTCCCTCAGTCCCACTCCCTCCCTCAGTCCCACTCCCTCAGTCCCCCCTCTCCCTCTCACTCAGTCCCACTCCCTCCCTCCCTCTCACTCAGTCCCACTCCCTCTCTCTCCTCCCCTCTCACTCAGTCCCTCCCTCTCTCTCAGTCAGTCCCTCCCTCTCTCTCTCCTCCCTCACTGCTGCCGCCAGTCTTCGCCGCCGCGGCCCTGTCTCTCACCTCTCCCTCATTCTCCCTCTCCCCCTTCCACTTACTCACATCCCTGACTCTCACCTCTCCTTCATTCTCACTCTCCCCTCACTCTTCCCCACCCCCTACCTCTCTCCCACACACTCACCCACTCCTCCCTCCCTCTCACTCAGTCCCTCCCTCCCACTCAGTCACTCCCACTCAGTCCCTCCCTCTCACTCAGTCACTCCCTCCCACTCTCTCTCTCCGTCCCTCCCACTCCCTCCCTCCCACACAGTCCGTCCCTCCCTCTCAGTCCGTCCCTCCCTCCCTCCCTCGCTACTGGCCGCTGCCGCCCGCTACCGCCGCCGTCGTCGCCGCCCGCTGCCCGCTGCCGCTACCATCGCCGTCGCCGCCGCCCGCTACCGCCGCCATCGCCGCCTGCTGCCGCTATCGCCATGTTTGTTTTGTTTTTTTTGACGCTGCCTAAGACCGACGTGCTCGCCCGCACATGCGCAGTAGAGCTGCTCTCTACTGCGCATTTGCGGGCCGTCGGTCAGGGCCCATTTATAAGGTAGATGCTTTATATCTCTTGACTTTATTGCTTAATGTTTTATGAGGAATGATGATGTTTCTGTTTTTCCATTGCTGCACTGCATAATAGTCAGGCTTGCTGCGTTTTCCAGAGCATGTGTGTGAGCAAGAGTGAGTGAGGGAGCCAGTGAACGTGTATGTGAGACAGAACGAGCACGCCGATGAGCATCTGTGTGAGCAAGAGGACTATTTAAAACAGTGAGCATGTGTGTGAGCCAGAGTTTGCGAGCCAGTCGGCATGTATGTGAGAGAATATAAGGGAGTTTGTGTGATAATGAGCATATATGTTAGAAAGCTTGTATATTTATTTATTTAAAACTTTTCTATACCGTCGTATAGTAGAGCACCATCGCAACGGTTTACAGTTAGGCACAAATATGTGGTTTCTAAGTTATCCAAAGGGTGCCATTATTATACGGTTACATAGTTCGATAATATACTCTAAATGGTAATGGGTGTGGTTACCATTTACTATTAACTGTCTTTATAATTTAATAATTTATAATTTAATAACAAAAGATTGTGCATACCTCCTCTCTCTGACTAATCCATGACAATCTGCGGGTGACTGGAAGAGCAAGGGATTTATTTTTAGTTTTAATTATTGGGTGTTATTTGATGCGATTGCTGTCTTGAAATATTTTATTGATTAGTTCAATGTTTTATTTTTTTAATCATTGGATGTTCTACTCATCAGCTGCTTTTAAATATTTATTCTTTTTATGAGTATGGTTTTACTATTATGATTTATGGTTTATATATCTTGATTTTATTGTTTGATGGTTAATGAGGAATGGTGATGTTTCTGTTTTTCCAACATTGCACTGTGTATGGAGTCTGTCTTGTTATGGTTTCCAATTCAGTTTTTGTTTGCATGTTTCTAGTTAAACTTTACCGTCTCTTTATTCTGCATTTGATGAGGGTCTGTGTGTTCTGCATGTCTGTCTGAGGGGAGGTATTCTGCAAGCGTGTCGTGCAGCGATCTATAACAGCTTTGCTTCTTCTGTTACCCTAATATCAAGGGTATTGGTACTTTAGGGCCTGCTGTAGTATGTGCAATGTTGCCTTTCCATAGGTAAGGTTGTTACTGTTTGGGTGCTGGCAGTTAGTGCTGTTTTCATACGGAAGGGTTACTATATTATCAGTTTACTCAAAGCTTTCTCAAGGCCGACATGCTCTACAGTAGTCCTAATACCATATGGCTGCAGGTGTCTTTTTTGCAAAGTTTTCTGGTCGACCCCATAGCAGAACAAGTAAATAGTATACATGTCATAAGTGATATCCTTACCTGAGAACACTGAATGTTCTTTTTCATGTAAAGTCTGTTACTATAAATGCGAAGTTTGTAATTCTTTGTGGGCAGGAAGTATGTGCAAGGCTGTAAAGATTCACCAATAAAAACATAAGAAATTGCCATACTGGGTCAGACCAAGGGCCCATCAAGCCCAGCATCCTGTCTCCAACAGTGGCCAATCCAGGCCATACAGAATACCAGCCGCTTCCTCTCCACACCGCACACGCACTCCCCCTTTCCCAGGTGCTTCCTGGGATTTTGGAGCTCCAAAACGCTGTCCCAAATGCCAGAAATCCCCAAGGGTGCCAATGAAGGCAGAGTGGAGAAGGGCGAAGGGTATGGAAGGGCGGGGGTACGTTTCATAAAGTGCACTTCCAGCTCACCTGCAACCGGGGCTAGGATCAGGCACCAGGACAGCTTCATTCTCAACTACCTGGGGATTCCCCCCCCCCCCCCCCCCTATTTAATCTCTCTCTTTGACCCCTCCCCCCCAAAATGTACCCAGTCTGGTCATCACAGTGACAGTCCTGGGCAGGAGCCATGCACCAAGGCACCTTCTGGAACCCTTCAATCTGGAGACCAGCTCTCACCCTTGACCCTCCCCCCCCCCCCTCCCCCGGGCACTGTGAATGCTGCTTCGACAGCTTCCCTATCCTCCAGCAGCCCAGGGAGCGGAAGCCCTGAGATTTCTCGATTGTAAGATTTAAAACTGAGACGGTGAAACCAAACATCTTAAGGCTGCATGTTGTGGGTATTTTGGTAAGCCAGCAGTTTGCCTTTCCCGCCTGCTTCTGCCCCTCCCAGTTCTTGTTGCCATCACATGCTAGGCTGTGCAATTTCAAGGCAGCGTCACAGGGGATAATGCAATGTGACAGGCGGGCAAGAGACAAGAAAAAACATGTCAAGTATAGTTTATTTCAGGGGAACAATCCACAAACAGCAACTTTTTGTAGCTTTCTATTGATAGCCATTTAGGCACCTCCCTTACCCCAATCATCCCTGCCAGCTCCAGTCCATTAGCCTGAAAGAGCCCTGATTTTTCGCCTCCAAGTGATCCCGGCACGCAACACTCATTGCATTCTGCCTTGACAAAGCAGGATGACAAACCCCAAAACGCTAAGGGAGGGGAGCTGACAAGCCAGGACTGGACTGTACTGTCCCCAGCGGACGGAGCTATTTAAGACAGAGGAATGCCCCAAACTACGTTCTTTCATAGAGAAGAACCACTCAGGTTGTGCACATGTAAGTTCCAAAAGGCAAGATCAAAATCAAGGGAGCTGTTCCCGATTTTCAAGATTTTATGAGAAATTTTCCTAGACTGTGACGTCTTCCATTACAATAACAAAAAAGATGATGTAGTACATGAGCTACAGAGACTATTTATCAAAACCCGCAACGTTAAATAGCCCCCCATGGAGATGAATGGGACCTTTTACTAATAATGCGCATTACTGTGTTTTGATAAATAGGCCCCTAGATCCCTTCTTTAAGACCTACATAATCGCCAAAGCTCAGACCTACAACATCTTTTCCTGTTGGCCCTAAAGAAGGTCTTAGAATCCTTAAAAGGTTCTAGATTTCCCCAGGACCAATACAGCTCATAAGAACATAAGAAATTGCCATGCTGGGTCAGACCAAGGGTCCATCAAGCCCAGCATCCTGTTTCCAACAGAGGCCAAACCAGGCCACAAGAACCTGGCAAGTACCCAAACACCAAGAAGATCCCATGCTACTGATGCAATTAATAGCAGTGGCTATTCCCTAAGTAAACTTGATTAATAGCCATTAATGGACTTCTCCTCCAAGAACTTATCCAAACCTTTTTTTGAACCCAGCACCACTAACTGCACTAACCACATCCTCTGGCAACAAATTGCAGAGCTTTATTGTGCGTTGAGTGAAAAAGAATTTTCTCCTAGAGCTCCTAGAACTCTTTGCTGCCAGATTTTGGTTAACAAATTATCTAAGCATGCAGTGAGCCCTTCTGCATAGCCGTGATGTCACCAATGACATCAATTAGGTTACACTGAAAAAGCATTTTTTTTTAAATCTCCTCCCCATCTTGCTTGATGTTATATTAGACATTTGTACAAAGCATCACCATTCAAAATGGGCTCATAGGGAAGCAAGACACAGTATGCTACAAAATAAATGATTAAAGCTCGCTAGATGATCCTTTCCAAGTGTAAAGTATTACATAAAAATTGGATAATTTTTCCAAATGCATTTTTAGCCCAGCAGTTTCCTCTTGCTCCTTTTCAGCTTCCAAGTGTGGGAGCCAATATTCAATTGCGCTAGCCAGGGCATCTCCCCTAATTTTTTTGTTCACCCTCCCGTAAGCCCAGACGCCGCAGCGACAGCCGTTGGCCAGAGGCCACAGACCACGAGTCCCTTCCAGAACCCGGCACTTCCAGAACACATGTAATTACAGGCTGAATTAATGGCAGTCCCCTTTTAATCTGCAAGTTCATTTGTCATTAAGAGAACTGTGTGTAGGGGGAAAGCTGGCACCTGGACAGCGCGGGGCTGGAAAAGCTTATTTCAGCACACAGAGGCTCCAGGGCTATTTCCGTATTCTCTGCAGGAGCCTTGATGCGAGACTGCAGCGGGGGTCGAATTTTAGGGGATGGAGATGCTCCTTTACGAGAGACTCAGCTAAATTATCCTCACACCAGCACAACGCCGGGAAACATCATCCCAGTCGTATTTGCCTCCGACCAAGAATTATTGCAAAGCATTGCCATGGGCACCGAAATAAGCAGGGAATATTATTAGAAATGTGATGGTTTCTTACGCAACACCCCCTCCCCTCCTTTGGTATGGACAACGAGGCGCATTTTGGGGTGCTGTAGGCTTTCAGATATCTCGCTGCAAGCCCCTGTGGGGCTCACCAGGGGTTAGGACACGGGCACTAATTAATGCCCACACCAAGCTGTGGGGTTCCAGGAAATGGAAACATTTACCGAAGAGCAAAAACAGATGAATGATCTGGCAGACGGCACATCTGGGTCTGATGCAATCCATCCAGAAAACAGTATCCCCCAAAACAGTCTAATTATTACAGTCACGGAGATCTGCAGATTCCTGGGTATCTCCCTGAAGCAACCTCTGACCTGGGCAGAGCAGATCTTCTTCCTTAGTAGAAAAAGGAAACTGGAAAATTAAAAAAAAAAAAAAAAAATCTGAACAATCACAGTTGAGGTCCTGCTTACTGCTGTCAGTCAGCAACTCTACAGCTGATCCACAAGTCTGGAGATTCTCCTTTTTGAGTTCAACCAGTGAATCCTTTTTTTAAGGGCTCTGAAGGCAATCTTCAGTGAAAACAAGGATTTTATTTTTAAGAAATTGCCACGCTGGGTCAGAAAAGTTGAAAGTTACAATTTGAGAAAAACAAAAGAACTCTATCTCCCATAAAGGTCCAGCTTATTTCTATATTATTATATTCACACATCCCAAACTATCCTCTTACACTGGGTCATTCAACAATCACTCTTCCCGAACACTAGTAGATATGAAGAATTAAAGTCCGAACTACACTGTCTTTCCCTGCACAGTAAAGGACTGGTCACTGCACTCTGATATTTGTCTTTAACATGGAACGTGATGAGTTCCATTGAGAAGGCTTTCCCGGGTAACTCTAATCAACTAGCCAGCAACTTCCAGGGCAAAGCCCTATTTCATCCAGGAGCCACCAGCAGTCGTACTATCAAGGGAGTGCATGTTTGCCTTTGGGGAAAAAATTACTGGGAATAGGAAAACCTAACAACATTTTTTTTACTGGATCACAGGGCAAAAGAAGCCCTGTACAATCATATATCCAAGATATTATCTCTATCCGTTATGTTGTTATCATTTGGCCATCACACCTGATAGAGAGAACCCAACCTTAAACATCCTCTCCAGCACTCAGATTATCTTAATACCATTCTTTGTGGTCTAACTGGAGTTAAATACCAATGGTAAAAAAAAAAAAAAAAAAGTGTACTCACTTTCTTTCATTATTCAAAATACAGAATTCTCCAGACTAATCTATTATATTATTTGATCCCAATCATACTGCAGTAGGCATTCTGCTGTTGCTATCTGCTCTGTTTTATTACACTCACTCTGTTGGTTTGGGTATCTATCTTATTTATTGTCTCTTTTTTAATTAATTGGAATTTTGTAATGTTGTTCTGCTTTCCAACCATTATTATTATTTTATTTGAGTAACCGCTAATCAATAAAGTACTGTCAAAGCGATTTACAATATCAATAAAAACAAAACATAAAACAATAAATGTAATACAAAAAGGGAAAATAAATGACTAATCAAAACCTAATTGGAATTTAAAATGAATAAGAACAAGGTAAAAATGTAAATAAACCCCAAAAGCTCGAGAGACAAACACTCCGCGTCTTCCAGCATTTGCGAAATTTAAGAATGATTTTCTTTCCTAATAACTAGCGGAATACAGTTCCACGTCGACAGTGCTGCATTACTGAGTGCTGTCCTGGAAGGAGGAACTGTAAGCCAGAGGAAGGCTGCAGATCGGCTGGGCCAGGTATTGAGTGTTACCTTTTGACAACACTGTAAATCTAATTCTATAGGTCACAGGTAACCAATGAAGCTCAAAAGTGGCGATACAGAGCCACACTCGGCTTTGCCACAAACAGAAGTTTGGCCTGCAGTGTTTTGAGCGAGTTGAAGACACTTACAGGGAATTACAGTAATCCAACCTCAAAAGAATACAAGAATGGGCAAGAGTTTCTAGGTCTTTCCTTTTCAAATAGCATCAGATCTATCATAGAAACCGCAAATTTAAAAAAAAAACAAAAAAAACCCTTTTCACTATGGCATTAATGTGGTTATTCATCAGTAATGTGAGCGCAGTCTAAAACCCAGAACGGTGAAGCGCCGTGCCCATCAATTCAGGAAAAGTAATAAGGGGCTGACTAACCCTTTGGTCTTCGAGAGATTCGGCTTCGGCCCCTGGTCTTTTAACCAGGAGGCACTTAATGCAGACCAATCAACAGTAGCTCATGAATCAAAAAATTGCCTCTAACAAAGTCATCTGCACGTAAAGAACCACTAAAAGCCAAAATACTGAATTAACAAAAGCCAACGGTAAATAAAATTAGTGCCAAGACTGAGCACTGCTGAAACATCATGATCCAGAGAGACTCTGAAAGTGCAATTAGTTAAGAAAAAAAACCATTTTAAAACAGAACCACCTAATCCTAATTCTTCTAGAAAGTGCCACAACCTATGGTTAATAAAGTCGAAGGCAGCACTAGTGTCTAAAAGGACCAAGAAAGTATATTTACCAATCAGCTTGGACCCCAATTGCTGTATTTTAGATTTTTATTATATAAACTTGATTAAATTATTGTTTTAAATTTATGTGCCTACATGTAAACCGTTGCGATGGTATATAACTTAGCGACGGTATAGAAAAGATTTTAAATAAAAAAATAACTAGTAAAGTATTATTGTAAGTTGCTTATGTACACTTTTTTTAAATTGTGGACTGCTTAGCAGTATTTTTCTATAAATGGTCTATCAAATTTAATACATAATAATAATAATAAGCCTCCTCAGTTATTTCCTGGCCAGTACTGTTTATCCAAGCTTGTTTGGACTTTTCTGAGAGCATCCCTTTCTCTTCATTTCCGGTTTGGCGCCATGATCCCTGGATGGTAAGATAGCGTACAGCAGAGGCAGTGCATGCAAATCTCTCCCCTGCATACTCATTATGGATATCCTAAAAACCAGCTTTTGAGGACCAGAGTTGACCATCCCTGAGCAGCTCCTTCAAGCTTTGTAACCAGCAGTCCGTATAGCTTGAAGAGTAACAGGAGAAGGCAAACCCAGAATACTTGTGATTGGGCCAGTGGCCTGAAGTAATCGTGCCACACTATGGACTCCAGGGTTGGCTGTGGATCCTCCCAGCGGAGAGGGCATCTGCCCACCGCCAATTATCCTTGCAGGTCTCTTAGGCTCAGGACCTTGTCTAGGGCTGCGCTCCCCAACTCAGCAATTATAAACCTTCCAAGGGTAGTGGTGGTAATATTGCTGGTGAGCCGGGTAGGAAAAGAAACAGTTCTATAAAATTTGCTCCTCCAGTGTAGTCAGGCTGTGGTGGAGGCACGAATAGAGCAGGGTTCAGCGATGCCCCAACTCAAAGAAGAGGACACCGTCCCATGGGTTGCTGCACCAACCACTATTGTAAGAAAATTATTCAATGGACCTCAAATAGGCTGAAGAGAAATTATCCAGTTAAGAGTAAGCACACATTGCTTGTTCTTTTTCCCCATCGAAACAGACTTACGGTAACATTTTGAGAGGTCTACAGAGCTGATCAGATGTCAACTGCCACCTTAAAACCGCATTTACAGTCAACGTTGAATATAAAAGTTAAATGGCTTGCTTAAGCTCACTTGGAAAGTGGCAAATTGCACCTGTGTGCCCTAAGCACTGTGCCACACTGACTCCGCATACCACCCTCAGACCACAGCTGAAATGAGATCTATCACTAAGGGCTTTGACAGGAAAATGGATCTGAAATGAGAGGGAACTGAGAAGCAGAATGGGGGCAGATGGAAAGGTGGCACAAGAAGGATGGAGACTTGATGTCTACTTCATACTTCTGGGAGTGGGAGCTAGGAAAGGACCCTTTTCTATTAGGATCTGCTGGGTTCTTCCAAATGGCCCAGACTGGCTACCGTCAGAGACGGGAATCCCAGGCTTGATGAACCACTGGTCTTCCTCAGCTTGGCACCTGTTATGTTCTTATATGCAAGAATGAGTGTGGAGGATCTGTGTGCTGAATGGCATGACTGCTAATGGAAGAACGAGGCACCCAAACCATTATATTGGCTCTGTCACATATCATCTGTGCATCTCAATGGCATTTGTCAAAAGTTATTAAATCAAGCTCAGCGGCTTGACAGATTCAGTCACGTCTGGCGAGCATTAGCAACATGTGCAGTCCAGAGAGCATGACCATGGCCTCGAGTAGTCTACACTGAATGGGGAACGCCACAGAGTGATTTGTCGGCCGGAAGGAAAAAGGAGGGTGAGTGGGCACAATGGAAGAGGAGATGAGAGCTGGCATTTCTGGATAAACTGAAAAGGTGCAATTAATCCTCATCCCCCATTAAAGGCAGACCAACCATACCACCCCCATATGCTAACTATTGACTTCTGATCGGACACATTTTCTGCTACGCTCTCTCATCCTGTGCTCTGCACGTGAGTAGACTTGAATCTACCACCAAAGGAGCAAACGTTCAGAAGGAATTCCACGCGCGGAAGTAGCGCACATCGTAGCGATTTTCAAAAGCCCATCTACGGGCGTAAATCCTTTAGACCATGACCTCCTTTGACACTTGAACTCTTTCTAGAGCACAGTATTCACGCCAGCAGCAGGTGGAAATGCTGCACAAAGGATTATTTCAAGGCACTTAGAAACGACAGACGCCAGATACAGAATTTTCATTATTCCCGTCCCTGCCACACATCCGGCAGAGATTTTATGTCAGGAAGGCGGCATTAAGTTGGGGGAGGGGATTTGTGGCAGATATCCATTCGTATTTTAGTCTGGACGGTGGCCCAGACCTTTCTAAAATGCACCAAAAAATCACAGAGCACCTCAGAATGAAGGCCACTCCGGGAGCCATAACCTCTGTTAAATAAGGTCATCCCCTCAGCAGGCCGGGGGGGCCTGAGGTTTCCTGCAGCAATACAGAACGGGGGGAGGAGAAGACGCGAGTGTGACATCTGAATCCCCCAAAATATGCAGGTGCGAGTGGCATAAGCGTTGCTGGGGCTGGATTCCACTTGCAGCCGTTATCTTTAGCTCTATCCGGGCAGGAGGTGTAGGAGGGGTTGGGGGTGACATGCGGCGGAGGAGGAGGAGAATCCACATGGAATAATTTTTTTAAAAAACCAACAAATTTGTGCCAGGTTGGAAGCATTAAAGCTCCCTCAGACTGCAGCTTTAAATACATCATTAGCGAGCCCACTGGCAGCGGGCACCCAACGCCTGTACAGCCTTTCCTCCCCGGCCCCCACAAATGTGCTTCCTTAATGGTTGTAAACTGGAAAAGACCAGGTCGTGTGCCCCCCCCCCATCCTTGATAGCAAGGAGAGAAGGGGAAAGCGAGCGGATGCAACGGACTGGACTGGACTTTAGGGGGGGGGGGAACAGAATTCAGGTGCTTTCATCACTCCCAAGAAACAAAATCCGCAGTAGATAAACTTGATTTCATCTCTTTCGGCCTCTCTATTTGGGGGGGGGGGTTTGGAGGCGCATTGTGTTTGATGCCTTCGACGGATTTTGTATTTTTGCTTTCCCCCCCCCCCCCCCCATCACGGGCTGACATTCTCTCTTTTCTTTCCTTAAGAACAACAGACAGCCGGAGCCAAAAATAGCACAGCCTGATGCCTTCCATCCCCGATTCAGCGATAAAGACTGCAGGCTGCGTCTCCCTGAGAAACGGAGCGTGGAGGGGAGGGAGGGAGGGGGCCAGGATAGGCCATGCCCGGCGAACCTCCGGCTCGCCACCAAACCTCAGCACCAAGGACACTGCTCCAGACCCTGATATCGATCACGTGGCTCGTACCCGCCAGCCCTTCCACACCGCGGCCGATTGGATACAACGAATTTAAAAGAAAGGTGAGCCTGACAAAAGCCTTCGGTATGGCCTGTGGCAGGAAGAGCAGCCTGGGGACTAAAGGGACAGACGTCTTCTGCCTGCACACGGAGGGGACGATGCTCAGACTGCCCACGCTGGGACAAGTGTCGCGCCTGATTTTTTTTTTACCCTCCCCCCGGACTTCTCCCCCACAATTCTCAAAGCCGAAATACACGTGCCCTTTCCCTTTAAGTCCCTGCCGCGGGCGCCACGCACGTGCGGTCACGTGCACCGGCTTCGCCTGCGGGTAGAGGTTTTCTGGGAAAGGGACAGGTGAAGATTTGAAAACGCCGTGCGCATTCCCCCACCACCGCCTAAACATGCCCCCCCCCCCGGGAAGCATTTCCTGAAGCGAGAATTTTAAGACAAAACACTTCTTACACGCATAAACTGCTTTCACGATCGTTCTCTCCACACCCCTGGCACTCGGGACCTCTCTGAGAGGCTGATCCAGTTCTGGGTTTGCCCTATGGCAACCAAAATAACTCTACACAATGGGACAAAGATAGCAAAACCCATGGCGCTGGCTTGCCCCCCCTCCCCCCCTCCCCCATTTCCCACAGAGCGTGTTTGTGTGTGTGAGTGAGCGTGTGTGTGAGCGAGCGTGCGTGCATGTGTGAGTGAGCGTGTGTGTGAGCGAGCGTGTGTGTGAGCGAGCGTGTGTGCGTGTGTGAGTGAGCGAGCGTGCGTGCATGTGTGAGTGAGCGTGTGTGTGAGCGAGCGTGTGTGTGAGCGAGCGTGCGTATGTGAGTGAGCGAGCGTGCGTGTGTGAGCGAGCAAGCGTGCATTTGTGTGTGAGTGAGAGTGAGCGTGCGTGTGTTTGTGTGTGTGTGAGTGAGCGTGCGTTTGTGTGTGTGTATACATATGCCATACTCATGCTCTCCGTTCCTGCTCAGTCTCCACATGATCTCTGGGCCAGAGCAGATCCCTCTGCACTGCCACTTAGAGGTTTTGATCCCGTCCCAGACTTTGCCGCTCCACATATACTAAACGTGTACCTTCAGGTGATATCTGAGTCAGCACACCCTGTCCCGACTGTGCTACCCTAAACTCAGCTCCATAAATGAATGTGCAACTTGCAAAGTCGCCAGTCTTCCAGATCCCATAAGTTTATTTCTTAATAAGAAGAATGACCTTACGAGGCACCTTTGTACCTGATATCCAGCTTTTATGCATCTGCTGCACTGCAGGTCACTCTCCCCTCCTGTTTCCCCTGTTCTGCACCAGGCTGGCACACTGTCCTTTGGATCACCCTGGTGGTACCAGACTGGTAGTGCCACACTCCTCCTTTTTTTGAAATGCCCGGGGTGGCCCTTACACTGAGTGAAACAACCTGAGATCACAGCTGGACCTCTGGCAAATCGATAAGAAAAACAGATGGAGGTTTGCTTGCTTTGGTGCTCAGGGCTGGATTGCAAACTGCCCTGCCCCAAAGGGGTAGACTCAGGAACAACGTCAGAATATCAGGCCTATCCCTTCAGGTGCCAAAGAAGCTGCTTGCTGACCATTTCTCCTTCAGGGGGATCCTAGAAACGCGGCACGCTGCAGTGACAAAAGGAAGATCTCTTCATAAGAACATAAGAACTTGCCATGCTGGGTCAGACCAAGGGTCCATCAAGCCCAGCATCCTGTTTCCAACAGAGGCCAAACCAGGCCACAAGAACCTGGCAAGTACCCAAACACTAAGAAGATCCCATGCTACTGATGCAATTAATAGCAGTGGCTATTCCCTAAGTAAACTTGATTAATAGCCATTAATGGACTTCTCCTCCAAGAACGTATCCAAACCTTTTTTGAACCCACCCTGATATCCCCTTTAACGTCCTTATGGAACAGCACCTGCCTCCCTGATTACCTTAACAATGGTTTCAAATGGTTACAGCAAAGCAATATCTGACTCTGTGGACGCTTATTTAGGAAGAGGGGGACCTCTCACTGTTTGTGAATTGGCAAGAAAATTTGCACTGGAAAACATCCCTATTTTCAATTATTAGGAACCCTAAGCAGAAGCTGGATAACTCCCATTTTAATACAAAACCCACAACTATCGAGAAGTTTCTGCTAAATCCTGCATTAACAAAGGATTATAACTAGAAATTATAAAGTTTTAATGGAATAAGAGCAGGATCCAATTAAAAGGCATCAAGAATTATGGGCCATAGGCTTAACCCTAACAATATCAGATGATGAACATAAGAACGTAAGACATTGCCATACTGTGTCAAATCGAAAGTCAATCAATCCCAGCATCCTGTTTCCAACAGTGGCCAATCCAGGATACAAGGACTTGGCAAGTACCCAAACAATATATCCCATGCTACCAATGCTGTTAATAAGCAGTGGCTATTCCCTAAGTCATCTTGACTAATAGCAATTTATGGACTTCTCCTCCAGGAACTTGTCCAAATGTCCAAACCATTTTTAAACCCAGATAACTGCCTTAACCACATCCTCTGGCAATAAATTCCAGAGCTTAATTGTGCGCACTGAGTGAAAAAGAATTTTCTACGATTTGTTTTAAATGTGCTAATTACTAACTTCATGGGGGTGCCCCCTAGTATTATCTGAAAGAGTAAACAACCGATTCACATTTACACATTCTAGTCCTCTCATGATTTTGTACTCTTCTATCATATCCCCCCTCAGCCGTCTCTTCTCCAAGATGAACAGCCCTAACCTCTTCAGCCTTTCCTCATAGGGAACCTTTTCATCCCTTTTATCATTTTGGTACCTTCTCCAGAACATCTATATCTTTTTTGAGATTTGGTAACGAGAAGTGAACACAGCACTCTAGGTGCAGTCTCACCATGGAGTGATAAATAGAAGCATTATGACATTTTCCATTTTATTAACCATTCCCTTCCTAATAATTCCTAACATTCTGTTTGCTTTTTTGACTGCTGCAGCACACTGAGCAGACGATTTTAAAGTATTATCCACTATGATGCCTAGATCTTTTTCCTGGGTGGTAGCTCTTAATATGGAACCTAACATTGTGTAACTACAGCAAGGGTTATTTTTCCCTATATGCAACACCTTGCACTTATCCACATTAAATTTCATCTGCCATTTGGATGCCCAATCTTCCATTCTCATAAGGTCCTCCTGCAATTTATCACAATCCGCTTGTGATTTAACTACTCTGAATAATTTTGTATCATCTGCAAATTTGCATATTCCTTTCCAGATCATTTATAAATATATTGAAAAGCACTGGGCCAAGTACAGACCCCTGAGGCACTCCACTGTTTACCTCTCTCCACTGAGAAAATTGAGCATTTCATCTTACTCTCTGTTTCCTCTCTTTTAACCAGTTTGCAATCCTCAAAAGGATATTGCCTCCTATGACTTTTTAATTTACTTAGAAGCTTCTCAGAGACTTTGTCAAACGCCTTCTGAAAATCCAAATACACAACATAAACTTTTTCCTATTTTCTTCAGATGGATCCTTCTTCCAATTAAGGATTTTTTTTGTCTAAATTAGTCTGTTTCCTTTCACCTTTTAACCATGCCGCAATTGTTTTGCCTTCCTTCCACCTTTCTTAATGTGTGGAATACATCTGGACTGCGCCTCTAGGATGTATTTTTAAACAATGTCCATGCCTGTTGAGCACTTTTAACCTTTGCAGCTGCACCTTTCCGTTTTTTTTCTATTTTCCTCATTTTATCAAAGTTTCCCTTTTGAAAATTTAGTGTTAAAGCTGCAGATATACTTATTGTCCCCCTTCCAGTTATTAGTTTAAATTTGGCCCCACCACAGTTACCTCTCTCACCAAATCCTGTGTTCCACTAAGAATTAAATCTAAAATAGCTCACTCTCTCGTTGGTTCCTGAACCAATTGCTCCATGAAGCAATCATTTACTCCATTCAGGAACTTTATCTCTCTAGCAAGTTCTGATGTTACATTTACCCAGTCAATTTTGGGGTAATTGAAATCTCTCATTACTGCACTGTGAAATTGGTTAGCTTCCCTGATTTCTCTTAGCATTTCATTATCTATCTGCCATTTTGTCCAGGTGGATGGTAGTATACTCCTATCACTATACTCTTACCCAACACACAAGGGATTTCTACCCATATAGATTCTACTGAACATTTAGTCTCTTGCAGAAACTTTACCCTGTTGGACTCTACACCCTCCCAGACATAAGCATCAGATAATCTGGAGAGTGACTCAAGGTAATTCAAGGTGTATGATCACCTGGGAAAATGGATACAAAATGTTGCCTTGCTGGAGGAGTAGCCTAGTGGCTAGAGCAGTGGGCTATGAACCAGAAGACCAGGGTTCAAGTTCCACTGTTACTCCTTCTGTCTTTGGCAAGTCACGTTGTCTTCCATAGCTTCAGGTACAAACTTAGGCCGGGATTTTCCATTCTCGCAGAGAATGGAGAATCCCGGTGGTAACGGGGGGGGCAGGCCTGCGAAATCCGGCAGCAATCGCACCACCGCGGTGTTATCGCTGCCGGCTTTCGCACCCAATAGCGCCACCGCAAAGATGGCGCCATGTCCACCTCCTCGCCCCTCCCGACTTCGCCCCCGGAAAGCTACCGCACGCGAAAAGTCCCTTTTTTACATGCGATAATCTTAGAAAACAACCCCCTTAGATTGTAAGCCCTCTGGGGATAGGGAAATACCTACAGTACCTGAATGTAATCCACTTTGAAGCGCTGAAAAAAGTGTGAAAAGTGGAATATAAATCTAAATTAAAAAAAATAAATGATATCCCTGAAAGATTACACAAAATGAAGTTAATCATCTCAAGCAGACGCTGGCAGGGATGTGATGAGGTGGGGGTCATAAAAGACATACAGGTAGAGGAAATTCTCATGGATTTACAAAACATGACTGGAATTTATCTACCAGTGAATCCCTTAAACAACTCTACTAGGGAATGTAATTAAATTCCACATAAGGGGGCTGGGGGAGAGTGGTGTCTCAACTCTTGACGTCTGCATGACAAACCGTAGTAAGAAGCTGGAGGTCTCAAGCTAAGCCATGTACAAACACTGGGTCTGGAGGGTGAACGCCGCAGAATTAATGATATTTTATGAAAAAATAGATAGCATAATGTTCCAAAGGTAGGGTGCCCCTTTCTGAAGGTTACTGAGGAAGACAGAGCCTATCAGTTCACAAAGAGGAAAGTGATCTGTTGGACCCCCAGAAGTACTCTCAGCCTCTTAAGCTCCCCGACTCTCTCCCTCCTTCTGCGTTTCTTCATTGCTCTCTCTGCTTGATGCAATAGTGCCAGCTTTAATACAGCATGGGGTCCTGGCAAGTAGAGGGGTCTTAATAACAGTAAGAGCAGCCTATGCTCTTCCTCTTGCGTATTTTGCAGCATTATTATTGTACTTTTATTGAGCTGTGTTCTGATCTCTGTTTTCAATAAAAATGATTTTTTTTTTTTTTAATATAAATCTAACCACCTAATTATAGTCATTTTATAATGGGGGACGGAGGCAATTTCAGGCCTGTGCAGGTATGGAGGGCAGTGCTGTTGCAGCTTTGTCACAAGGCGTCAGGCAGCTTAGGACCCGTAGAAATGCACCACAAGCAGCCACCAGCAGCAGAGGACCATCTTCTCTCGCAGCTCCCTGCTCCACACCAGAAAGACCACATTTCAGGGCAACAGGCTAAATGCTTCTCCATGCCCACTCAAAGGCTCATTAGCTGGGTAAAATGGCCTCTTATCTGTCTAAAGGTTCATGTTCCAAACTTCCACAGTGGATGGACGGTCAGGGACTCCAGTCCTAGAGGTGACAGGCTCTGTATCCCTGCTCCCATCCCCTGATCCCTGCAGTCCTAGAGGTGACAGGCTCTGTATCCCTGCTCCCATCCCCTGATCCCGCCAGTCCTAGAGGTGACAGGCTCTGTATCCCTGCTCCCATCCCCTGATCCCTCCTGTCCTAGAGGTGACAGGCTCTGTATCCCTGCTCCCATCCCCTGATCTCTCCAGTCCTAGAGGTGACAGGCTCTGTATCCCTGCTCCCATCCCCTGATCCCTCCAGTCCTAGAGGTGACAGGCTCTGTATCCCTGCTCCCATCCCCTGATCCCTCCAGTCCTAGAGGTGACAGGCTCTGTATCCCTGCACCCGTCCCCTGATCCCTCCAGTCCTAGAGGTGACAGGCTCTGTATCCCTGCACCCGTCCCCTGATCCCTCCAGTCCTAGAGGTGACAGGTTCTGTATCCCTGCTCCCATCCCCTGATCCCTCCAGTCCTAGAGGTGACAGGCTCTGTATCCCTGATCCCTCCAGTCCTAGAGGTGACAGGTTCTGTATCCCTGCTCCCATCCCCTGATCCCTCCAGTCCTAGAGGTGACAGGCTCTGTATCCCTGCACCCATCCCCTGATCCCTCCAGTCCTAGAGGTGACAGGTTATATATCCCTGCATCCTCCCGTGAGCCCTCCAATCCTAGAGGAGACAGGCTTTGTTTCTCTGCAAACTACTCTACAGTGTGTTATATATATTTGATCCACTAGCTGTTATTGGAATTGTTCCTCATGATGAAATATTAATTTTGTAGCACCAACAGTGAGCAAAACTGGGATTTTCAAATACCAACTAATACAAAAAAAACAACAGGTTGAGCATGTTTGATTTGGAAGCGTGCAGTATCTGTAAAGCCAACACTTAGTGCTGCAAAGAGCTTGTACGCCTGGCTGTGGCTGAATGTGCAGGTGACAGGAGTCAGTATCTGCATCCAGGAAGAGGTACAGAAGTATAAAGGCTGCAAGCGAGGGCCACAGTAAGGCTGAAAGCACTCCTAGCGCTGCCAAAGCATGGCCACATCTAAAGCTCCTCTCAGGGAAGTGCAGAACAGATTATGCATTAGGATGGAAATGAGAAAGCCCAGAGTGAGCTGAAAGAGGAGGACAAGACGTTACTATGGGAGCACAGCAGCGCTCCATTTCCCAGTCGCAGTTAAGCCCGTCATGGGTGTGTCCTCCAGGGAGAGGAGAGGGACAGAATGGGCTAACACACCTCACTCCTCTCCTTTCCCCCCCTCCCATCAAAAAAAAAAAAACATGGCTATATTTCCCTTCACTAATATCTGGTCCAGGCCCCCATTGTGGACGTTAATGCACCGCCACCGTGAAATAAGCATTAGTAGCAGAAGGGGCTCCGTGGCCGCCGGTGAAATCACTCCCAGCACCCTGAGAGGCAAACAGGCCCCAAAGTTACATTAATTAGCAAACCAGAAGCACTTATTGTAACGAGAGGATGTCAGAAGCAGAGCGCTGCTCCCGCTGGCATTGACCCCTGCAAAACCCAGGCGACTCGCCGAACAGAAGCCATGCTTTATTTCTGTAACTTTGGCAGAACCGCTGTCGTTTTTTTAAAAAAAATTTGCAACCCCCGCAGTCCACCCATTATCCCTTTGCATCGCTCCAGTCTGTCCAATCTTTCTGGGGGAAAATCTAGGTAAGGACCACTGTGCATCCTCTCTTTGGAACATTCGATATTCCTTAAGTGGATACGCAGGTCCCTTCCCACTCAGAGAATTATCACCGGTGCAAAATGTGGCACTGGGATCAGTAAGGGAGAAGCCAGCAGTATACCGATGCTCAAGACCAGGTCTTATCGTACCGGTTTACAATGTAACTGAGGGGAAACCAATTAACATCTAGGTAGAAAGTAAAGTTACATTAAACAGGGAGCGTAAAACATGGGAGATGGAAGACAGGACAGAATTTAAACTAAAACAACTGGAGAGTGATAAATATAATCAACAAAAAACTATATGTTAAAGATACATAAACAGAGATTTATCCTAGGCGATTATTAACATGGTAATAATAATATTTAGGGGGGAGGGGGTTGTTTTGCTTTTTTTTTTAAGATTCCTACGAAGGGGAAAAAAAAATAAGAACTTTTCGGGGTGCAGAGAAGTTGGTGATCCAGTTATCTAAGCCTATAAACGTAAGCTCCGGGATTTCTTTCTTCTAGGGATACAACTCTGAGAGGCGTTTAAGTCTGAAACACATATTACAGAGAATATTACCAGCAACGAGTGTTAGGAAACGCACGGAAAGGTCGGAGCCGTAAGAGGAATTTTGCAGCTCTTCTTTCAATGCCCAGGAAGAGCTGGGGGAGGAGAGCAGGGGCGCGCAGCGAGAAGGGGGGAGGGCATGGCCTTTCTTACCTTCTAAAGGGAGTGAGAATGGGGGGGTGGAGGGCGCAGGGAAAGGAGACGCTGAGCGCCGTGGGAGGAGAACGACCCAAAGCCGAATGCAACCCAGACCGTCAGTGCCATCAAGGAAGAAAGTCGGGACGATGAAATCGCTGTCATCATCCGTCTGGGGGACCCCAGCGGCCTGCGCTGGGAACAATAACCCAAGCAGCGCGGAGAGAGATTTCTAGGATCCGGGGAGGCAGCCCGGGCGCGTGGCGCTGCCTTCTCAGGGGTGTTCCCTGTTCACGGAAAGGGAAGGCAACGGCTTAAGCCACACGGACAACTTCAAGGCACGGACTCGAAACCTGCTGTGTATATACTGGGGGGGGGGGGGGGGGGGGGCATATGCAGGGAATAAGGAGACCACACAGTAAAGGTGGTCCGCGTCCGTCAGCGGCAGGAAAAAGGGATCCCAAGTGAGAAACTCAGAACAAACGTCACCGGGCGTTTAAACTACAGGACAGTGGGGGTGGCAGAAGGAAGTCAAAGGAATTGGAAATGGGTGGAGAGAAGAGAAAAAAATTTAAAAAAACTGCTCCGCTCTTAAGCACCAAAGAAGAAAAGGTGCCCAGGAACAGCAGCGAGCGGAGGGCAAAGGTCACTGGAAAGTGAAGTGCAGAAGCGCTGCAAGAGGTTCCAGCTCTGCAGGCCCCCCGATGGTGGAGGTGGGCTCGGGTACTGCTGCTCATCACAGAGAGGTGGCTCGGCGAGCCTCATGAGCGAGACTCGGCCATCCCAGGCTACTATGACCTGCCGAGGCAGGAGAGAGAGGATGGAAGAGGAGGAGCAGCTTCTTTATGTCAAAAACAATATCCTAGTGCCAATGTAACACCGTCACCCCCCCCCCCCCCCCCAAAACCTTCCCCGAGTTGCCCCTCTTACAGTGGGAGATATACAGAGTATCAGATTCTCTCTCTCCCCCTCCCTCCTCTGGTGCGCACCACGTACTTGTTCGGAGAGGAGTTGGCAGGTCCAACGACCCAACCTGTTCAACGGATCCCCGGAAACGGGAGCGGGCGCCGAGTGGCTGGAGAAGAGCGGCGGTGGTCCCGCTTCAGGAGAGCGGGAGCAGAGAGGAGGCTGGAAGCTACAGGCCGGGGAGCCCCACCTCGGGGGACGCAGCTGAAGGATAGCGGAGGGGACTACGGACAGTGCAATGGGCTGCAGGATGCGAGGCTTTATCAGAGGAAGACGGCGTCTGACTCTTGATTGGGCAACTGGAGAATTAGATCAAGGACGAGCACTCAATGTGATTCATCTGGATTGCAGTAAAGCCTTTTTTTGGGGTTTGTTTTTTTTTTTTTAACGTTTTATTTAGAGAAATACACCAAAAATCACCAAACACTGTAATCACAAAGTTCAAACTCTGATAACATCTCACAGTGAAAATGTGCCCACAATGAAAAAACAAATAAAGAGATAATACAAAAATACAGCGACACATGGGACAATATAATCCCTCATATTTTCCCTGAGATCCAATAAAAGGAAGGCCCCATGGCCCGGACTGGGAGCTCCTGTAAACATTCCCAGAAAAAATAAAAATATCTACTTTACGAACCCATAGGCTGTCTCCAGTTCCAATATCATCCCCATACTGCATTGTACTGTGCAGCCTTGTCCCGTTCCCTGCAAGTAATCTCATCCGTCAGGACCATTTCCACTAAGGTACTACACCATCGAGAAAGCTGCAGGCCTCGAGCTGCATGTAAACAAATTCCCACCGACCTCCGTCCATTCCCGCCCAGGTCTGCCTGACTCCAGTACCCCAACGAGGCCTGACTGTGAAAGTCCAGTCACAGGAGGAGCCAGCGATATCCTGAATGGTCACGTGCATTTCTCCCCAGAAACGCTGTCCCTTAACACATTTCCCACCACGTGTGAAAAATATAAGTCCCAAGGGCCACCGACAACAGAGGACTAGAGGAACTGAATTTGGAAAGGAATACCGGATATCTATATGCTCTGTGCAGTAATTTATATATAGGCTCCTGACTTCTATTACAAATAGAAATTTTCGTTGCAGATCCCCATATTAACTGTCAATTAGTTTCATCCAGTTCTATCTCACCATCACTAAGCGGACTAGTATCCAACTCACCATCACTAAGCGTAAGTAACGATATTCTGTGATGCCCTTGGATCTAGGTCCCTTCTTGCGTCAGTATTCTTTTCAATGAGATTCCTCTTTCTCAGGGATTTCCCTGCCCCAGCTCGCTCAAAAGTCAATTTACGCATATGCAGGTAAATATCGGCAAAGCCTTTGACACTGTCCCGCCCAGGAAGCTCATGGACAGAATGAGAAGCCTGGGAGTGAGTTCCAAGATGGCTGAATGGATTGCAAATTTGCCTATTGACAGATGACAGTGAGGAGAGGAGAGCGATAAGTGGAGTGCCTCAAGGATTGGTTCTGTTCAATGTCTTTTAGAACAACCCAGTGGAAGGGCTAGAAGGAAGAGTTTGTCTTCAACAGAGTGGACACGCCTGAAGGAGTAGAGGGAATGAAAAGTGATCTAAGAAAGCCTGAAGAGTGGTTGAAGGTTTGGCAGCTGGGATTCAGTGCCTGGACGTGGAGAGTCGTACACTTGGGGTACAGAAATCCAAAGGAGCTGAATATGATAAGGGGCAAAAGGCGGATTTGCATGGACCAGGAAAGAGACCTTGGGGTGACACTGTCTGGTGATTTGATGGCAGCGAAGCAGTGTGACAAAGTGGTGGCGGAGGCCAGAGGGATGCTGGGCCGCATAGAGAAAGGCATAACAGACAGGAAAAGGAGGTGATGATGCCCTTGTACAGATCCCTGGTGAGGCCTCACCTGGAGCCCCGTGTTCAATTCTGGAGCCCGTATCTCAGATAGGATAGAGACAGGATGGAGGCGGTCCAGAGAAGGGAGACCAAAACGGTGTGTGGGGAAGAGTTAGGAGACAAGACTGAAGGACCTAGGTACGTATAACCCTGGGGGAGAGGAGGGCCAGGGGAGACAGGATACAGACTCTGAGATACCTGAAGGGCATTAATGAGGCACAGGAACCTTTTCCAATGGAAAGGAAGCCACAGACCGAGGGGACACAATATGAAGCTCCCAGGGGGCCGACTCGGGAACAACATCGAGGAACGGTTCTGCACGGAAAGGGTGGTGGACGCAGGGATGCCCCTCCCGGAAGAGGTAGTGAGGAATTCAGAAGGGCATGGGATAAGCACAGAGGATCCCTAATGGCTAACAAATGGAAATGAAGGAAAGGGGCTTAACCCGTGCCAACTGGGGTAACCGGAGCAGGTGCTACCATAAAAAGCTTGCTGGGCAGACCGGGTGGCCTTTATCGTTTACGCAGGACATGTAGGTGGGGCAGCAAATCTGACCCCGAAGCTGCCACACAAATTCAGCACAGATTTTGGAATCAGATTTGCAGTGCCACTACAGGGGGTTCTCGTGTCCCTGAGGTTATGCGAATGCGTGTCTGTATGTTGCTCCCCCCCCCCCCCCCGGCCTATCCCACCCGCTGTGCCCTGCCATCTCTCCCCTCCCCTCCTGCTGATCCCAGCCTGGTCCTGCTTTCGGTGAGCGTCCTCTAAACGAGACACCGCTCCGATCCGCTCCTGCAACGTGGCGCTCACACGCAGGTTGGGATGCAAAATGTTAGAAAAGCCTCCCCCCTCCTTCCCTCTCTCTCTTCTTCTACTGAAGCCTTCATAACAAAAGTGCTTGCCACCGATTCAGAGCGCAGAGAAAGCTCCGGCCCGGCTGCAAAAAAAAAAAAAAAAAAAAATTAATCCAGCAGCGCGTCTGATCCGATTTCAGGTCTCTGCGTAATTTGGTCTCGGCTGAAAATGCTGACATCCCGGGAGGGCTCCCCGATCCTCTCCCTCAGCCACGGCGTGGGACCCGCCACGCTCCCAAGGCAGGCGGGAGGGCGGGGGCACTGTTACCCTTCTCTCGCCTGGGCCTGTCAGGGAAAGTGACGCTGGGGGAAATCCTTGGACGGTCACAGGCCCTCTGCAGCAGAGAGAGCGCAGAATCTGCAAGGAGCAACGGACAGACAGACAGACAGCCCCCCTTCACTTTTAGGCGAAACTGTCCTACGGGGAGGGGGGATGTTAAATTGGCCTCCTGCGACGCTCAGGATCCCGGGGCACTTGCGCAAAACCCCACGTGGCCTGGAATACGTGGACAAAACGCGCGCATCCGTGGACGCACACTGACAAAACTGATTGGTGGCGGGGGACTGCTCCTCGGGATCCTGTTTGCATGGCGCGTGTCCTCCATAAGTACACTTTTCTGTTGATTGCATTCATCATCGTGAGCCTCCTCAGAAGTAACAGGATTAAGAAAGAATGAACGTACAAGTTATGATGAGAACACGCAAGGCCAACATGGCCAACCATGCCACTCCGTGCACTAGGGAGAAAGGGTCACGCATCTTTCCAGTTGGCGTTACAGAATCGGCATTTCTCAGCCTAGTCCTTGGGGGGATCACCCAGCCAGCTAGGGTTTCAGGCTACCCGCCATGCATAGGGCAGGAGGACTATGTGCATGCAGGGGAGCTGCGTCCCGTGCCCGTTCACCGTGGACATCGTGAAGGAGCAGAGAGGCCGTGGGCAGCCTCAGTGACCGGGTGGAGGAGCTCTGCCTCAACCCATCGCCCAGGGGGAAGTCGACGAGGCTGAAAAAGTCCCTGTGAGGCTACCAACTCCCCCCGTGCCACTCATCTCCGCTCTGCACCCCCCCCCCCCCTCCACCAGGATCTCAGTACAGGCCCAAGTGATACCTCCCCCCTCCCCCCCTTGCCAAAACCTCCATGTGAGCCTGGCTGCCTGCGAAGCAGAGGTGCCGGGATGCAAGCTCGAAGCCTGAGCACGGAGAGGGAAACTCCCGGCCGCCGGCACCACAGAGACACAGAAGCATTGCCATGACAATGACTTAACCGCGGCTCAGGAGGGAGGACAACCAGGGGGGGGGGGGGGGGCTGGGAAGGGGAGCAGGGGATGCGCTCGTGTGCGGCTGCTGCTTTCCTACCGGTTCTGTTCCAGCCGTGCTCCGGTGCTGATACAGGACGGGTCAGCCGGGAACCCCAGCACATCTGTACCTGGTGACACCAGCGGTCTGGTTACCCCTGCAGCCGAAGGCTGTGCAGTGGGGGGGGGGGGGGGGGGGAGCGGGGGATTTCCCAGCTACCTGGGCTCTTCTGGGAGATAGAAACGGAGAACGAGGAACCCGGCCCAGGTCCCATTTCCACCTCCCGGGCTGCAATACTGCCAGAAGAGGAGCCAAGGTCCGGTTCACGACCAGGAAACGTGCAGCCACGGCAGAACTGCTAATTTTACAGTTACTACCAGTCACAATGGTTGTTTATTTTCTCTTGCACGTTCCTGCATTTCTTTTCCTCATACAATTTGCTTGTTGACTTGGGGTTTTTTTTGTTTTTCCTTGGCCATGATTTCAGATTCCGAGCAGCTTTGTTGGCCTGCGCCTGTCTTCCCCGAAGACGGAGAATCAAACGGCTTAAAGCCTGTATTCTCCCCCTCCCCCTCCCCCCCAAGCTGTGAGGTGAGGTGGCAGGGGGGGGGGGGTGTTTGGGAACGGGTGGCACGGCAGCGCTGCGAGCCTAGACCGAAGCCAGGCAGAAAGAAATCCCACGGCAAAAGCAGGCGGCGGAAAAAAAAAAAAAAAAATCCCTGCAAAATTACCAAGAAATCTTCTGCCGTTTCCTAGCAACTCCCATCGTTAGCATGAAAAAATCCAAGACGCTGCGCACCTCTACCGCTGGTACTGAAAACTGATTAATGCAAACGTACAATGCGGAGTGATAGCGACCGGGGGGAGGGGGACGGGGACGACAGTGAACCAAAAGCCCCCTGCAAAAGTTTTCCTCCGGCTTCCTCCGCAGGGAGCGGCCCAGGCCACTCTCTCATCTTTAGCAGCTGCTGCATCCTTCCGGCCTCTCCTCAGGAAGAAGACTCCATCTTCTGCATCTGACGTGTTTTCCCCCCCAACCTCCTCCCCGCAAGAGCTCCTGGACTTCGGGAAGAGGCTTAACGCACCGACCCATCTTTGGAGCTTTTGGGGGAAAAAAAAAAAAAAAAAAAAGACGCACAAGCTTCTGCCGCCAAGATTCGAAACCAGTGCAGCAGATACACGCTTTGGATCGCCAAGGGGCAATTAACCCTTCCAGGCCCGGCAGCCGGGCTTTATCCAGCTTCAAGAGCGAGCTGACTGGAGATCACGAAGCCCAGAGGGCAGAAATTGTAATGACCTAGTCAGTACAGACTGGGCTATATCAGCATGCTGCAATTTAAATCTCTTACCACCAGAGGGCGCTCACCCCACGGGCATCTGAAAATGCTTCTAATTTTGTTTCATGGGAGCCCCTCCTGATATTTAAAATAAAATTTAAAAAAAAAAAAAAATATCCACAGCACAGTGCATTCCACTACTGGTAGCCCTGACTCACTGACAGCCTTAAACTGGGAGTTATGGTCATGGTATCCCCTCTTCCCGTATGATCAACCAGATGTTGGCAACAAACACAGCACAAGCGCCGACCATAATAAACAGATGAGGCAGGCGTAATAGTGCACGCTTAAGCAAAAGGGCAGGAAAAGTAACCAGAAGAGCCAGCCACAGCAGAAGCGCTGGAAAGCGAGGAGCACAAACGCTCAGCAGTCTGGGCAAGAAAATTCCAGACCTGCAGGCCCTAACGGTGGAAAACTGTTGCAGTCACCGAGGATGGGGCTCAGTGAAGTCTCACGAATGAGTATACGGCCAAGCCAGGCTATAGCCAGTTAAGGAAGGACGATACGGATGACCAGACAAGGAGGAGCAGGAGTTCTTTATGTCAAACACAATATACAACACTAGGAAACCCCAAAGTGTAAGAACACCACAAGCAAATACCAATAACGATCTCGCTCTGAAAACATAGAGGTGTGAGCAAAGGCTCAAAGAATATGAACGACCCTCATATAGCACAGGTATGCGCACACTAAGGGATGCTTTGTATATACGAGCCTTTGGTCGCACATAATAAACGGAAGTGCAAGGGGGCCTGGGATATCTTTAAAAGATGGCATTTCCATTTAGACTGGTGCGGTCTGCAGGCCTCAGACTCAAAAAGAGACGAGCTGGAGAGGTGCACCTTGCAGGCCATGCTGACAGCTCCTAAGCTCTCACTCCACAGTGACACCTAGAGGTCAATATTCAAAGCCGGTCACTAAGACGCAAGGTACATTCAGCAGCACAGCTAAGCCACTGGATGTACGTGTATATACCCGCACTTAGCCGTATAAAAGTTATAACCAGCTAAGTTTAGACCTGGCTCTACGGAATGTCTGACTTAGCCGCAAAACTTACGTGGGCTACAACTAAGTTACACTTATTTATTTATTTATTTGTATGTTTTTTTTATACCGAAGTATTGGTGTCGGCCTTCACTCCAGTTTTCAATTCTGGCTAAAAAGCACTGACTGCGCATTGAAGATTGACCTTCTAAGGAACCATATTAGCTGGGGGACAGGAGGGAGCCACTGTTTGTGGCCCCTGGTCAAGGCTGGGTGGGGGGGGGGGGGGGAGGGAAGATAGAAACAGGGGAAACATCTCCCGGGTAGTTGTGAATAGAGGCTCGAGGTTGCCATAGGCCATTGGAGGCTGGTTCTGATTGAACTGGAGGCCCGAAGAAGCAAGAAGATAGTCAGGCCAAAACAGGAAAAAAAAACAACAACCCCGAAAATAAAGTACCCAGATGAGGCGAAATGTTTGCATTAACAGGAAAAGAACAGCCTCCCCCATCCGATCGCTCTGTTCCTGCGTCTTCCGGCTGGGAAATCAGACCCAGCGTGTGAAAGACCAACTCCCCCGAAATATTTTCTCACAACATGCATATCTCAGTGGCTTCGTCGTTATTTTATCCAACGTTTACATAACATGGAAGCTACTTCTGTGCTGCTTCCGCCCGAGGGGGGCTGTCTTGATAAACGGACTCTATATATATATATATCACCCCCGGGGGGGGGGGGGGGGGGGGGGGAGTCAATTCATGGCCCTGTGCCTCTGTTCATGTAGCAAGGCCCCAGTGTAATAAGGCGTGCCAGGGTTTATGCTCACCGTCCTACCCCCGCAGAGCATGCCCGTGGGGTTTTTTAGTGCAGACTTCATTCTGCGTACGGCAAGACATTTTGCATGCGAAAAGCGTAAAATTGTGCGCCCAAATTATCGCGCCTTCTTTTAGATCCCACGTGAACGAAGGGAAAGTCTATTCAAGACTCTTAAGGGTTTTGCACTCTCTCTCTCTCTCTCTGGGGCTCTTCTGCATCAGTCCAGTGACACAAAAATAACTCCTCACTCCAGACTGTTGTTCAGCTTTGAAATGTCTGTATGCTAATGCCAGAAGTCTAAGAAGTAAGATGGGAGAATTAGAATGTATAGCAGTGAATGATGACATAGACTTAATTGGCATCTCAGAGACATGGTGGAAAGAGGATAACCAATGGGACAGTGCTATACCGGGGTACAAATTATAACTGCAATGAAAGAAAGTTGCAACTTGGTTGCGGGGTGGATTAGAGTCCAACAGGATAAACATCCTGCATGAGACTAAATGCACAATTGAATCTTTATGGATAGAAATCCCATGTGTGTCGGGGAAGACTATAGTGATAGGGGTATACTACCGTCCACCTGGTCAAGATGGTGAGACTGACAGTGAAATGCTAAGAGAAATTAGGGAAGCTAACCAAATTGGTAGTGCAGTAATAATGGGAGACTTCAATTACCCCAATATAGACTGGGTAAATGTATCATCGGGTCACGCTAGAGAGATAACGTTCCTGGATGGAATAAATGATAGCTTTATGGAGCAATTGGTTCAGGAACCGACAAGAGAGGGAGCAATTTTAGATCAAATTCTCAGTGGAGCACAGGACTTGGTGAGAGAGGTAACGGTGGTGGGGCTGCTTGTCAATAGTGATCATAATATGATCAAATTTGATTTAATGACTGGAAGAGGAACAGTGTGCAAATCCAAGGCTCTCGTGCTAAACTTTCAAAAGGGAAACTTTGATAAAATGAGAAAAATTGTTAGAAAAAAACTGAAAGGAGCAGCTACAAAAGTAAAAAATGTCCAAGAGGCGTGGTCATTGTTAAAAAATACCATTCTAGAAGCACAGTCCAGATGTATTCCACACATTAAGAAAGGTGGAAAGAAGGCAAAACGATTACTGGCATGGTTAAAAAGGGAGGTGAAAGAAGCTATTTTAGACAAAAGATCTTCATTCAAAAATTGGAAGAAGGATCCAACAGAAGAAAATAGGATAAAGCATAAACATTGGCAAGTTAAATGTAAGACGTTGATAAGACAGGCTAAGAGAGAATTTGAAAAGAAGTTGGCTGTAGAGGCAAAAACTCACAGTAAAAACTTTTTAAAATATATCCGAAGCAGAAAGCCTGTGAGGGAGTCAGTTGGACCGTTAGATGATCGAAGGGTTAAAGGGGCACTTAGAGAAGATAAGGCCATCGCAGAAAGATTAAATGATTTCTTTGCTTCAGTGATTACTGAAGAGGATGTTGGGGAGGTACCCGTAATGGAGAAGGTTTTCATGGGTAATGATTCAGATGGACTGAATCAAATCACGGTGAACCTAGATGTGGTAGGCCTGATTGACAAACTGAAGAGTAGTAAATCACCCGGACCGGATGGTATACACCCCAGAGTTCTGAAGGAACTAAAAAATGAAATTTCAAACCTGTTAGTAAAAATTTGTAACTTATCATTAAAATCATCCATTGTACCTGAAGACTGGAGGATAGCAAATGTAACCCCAATATTTAAAAAGGGCTCCAGGGGCGATCCGGGAAACTACAGAACGGTTAGCCTGACTTCAGTGCCAGGAAAAATAGTGGAAAGTGTTCTAAACATCAAAATCACAGAACATATAGAAAGACATGGTTTAATGGAACAAAGTCAGCATGGCTTTACCCAGGGCAAGTCTTGCCTCACAAATCTGCTTCACTTTTTTGAAGGAGTTAATAAACATGTGGATAAAGGTGAACCGGTAGATATAGTATACTTGGATTTTCAGAAGGCGTTTGACAAAGTTCCTCATGAGAGGCTTCTAGGAAAAGTAAAAAGTCATGGGATAGGTGGCGATGTCCTTTCGTGGATTGCAAACTGGCTAAAAGAAAGGAAACAGAGAGTAGGATTAAATGGACAGTGGAGTGGACAGTGGACAGTGGAGTGCCTCAGGGATCTGTATTGGGACCCTTACTTTTCAATATATTTATAAATGATCTGGAAAGAAATACGACGAGTAAGATAATCAAATTTGCAGATGACACAAAATTGTTCAGAGTAGTTAAATCACAAGCAGATTGTGATAAATTGCAGGAAGACCTTGTGAGACTGGAAAATTGGGCATCCAAATGGCAGATGAAATTTAATGTGGATAAGTGCAAGGTGATGCATATAGGGAAAAATAACCCATGCTATAATTACACAATGTTGGGTTCCATATTAGGTGCTACAACCCAAGAAAGAGATCTAGGTGTCATAGTGGATAACACATTGAAACCGTCGGTTCAGTGTGCTGCGGCAGTCAAAAAAGCAAACAGAATGTTGGGAATTATTAGGAAGGGAATGGTGAATAAAACGGAAAATGTCATAATGCCTCTGTATCACTCCATGGTGAGACCGCACCTTGAATACTGTGTACAATTCTGGTCGCTGCATCTCAAAAAAAATATAATTGCGATGGAGAAGGTACAGAGAAGGGCTACCAAAATAATAAGGGGAATGGAACAACTCCCCTATGAGGAAAGACTAAAGAGGTTAGGACTTTTCAGCTTGGAGAAGAGATGACGGAGGGAGGATATGATAGAGGTCTTTAAGATCATGAGAGGTCTTGAACAAGTAGATGTCAATCGGTTATTTACACTTTCGAATAATAGAAGGACTAGGGGGCAATTCCATGAAGTTAGCAAGTAGCACATTTAAGACTAATCGGAGAAAATTCTTTTTCACTCAACGCACAATAAAGCTCTGGAATTTGTTGCCAGAGGATGTGGTTAGTGCAGTTAGTGTAGCTGGGTTCAAAAAAAAGTTTGGATAAGTTCTTGGAGAAGAAGTCCATTAATGGCTATTAATCAAGTTTACTTAGGGAATAGCCACTGCTATTAATTGCATCAGTAGCATGGGATCTTCTTAGTGTTTGGGTAATTGCTAGGTTCTTATGGCCTGGATTGGCCTCTGTTGGAAACAGGATGCTGGGCTTGATGGACCCTTGGTCTGACCCAGCTTGGCAATTTCTTACGTTCTTATGACTGTAAACCTGGTGGCACATCGAGGGACCCAAAGGCCTTACCTGATTTGTGAGAATCTCAAAGTGAACGGCTGGCCCTAATGGAATCTTTTTTTAATCTGGTTTCCCGCTGAACCGTGCACATGCGAAAAAGGAACTTGGTTCACAAGCCAGCACAGTCCGAGCCAGAGTACCCTGCTCCTTGCAATATGTTTCTCTGACCTAGATTAGAGGGGACACTGCTGATAAACGCTCCTCACAAAACCAGAGATGGCTCCTCTAGCCACACACAGCCATTACTAAATGAAATCATTTTGCTTAAATGAGGGGGAATTATATTTAATAGAAAACGAGAGCATGTTTATCCTCAGATACAGTAGGCTCTTGCTGAAGCAGAATGTAATTCTTCTCCATGGATTATATTTAACACACTTAAATCAATCTCTAAATGAGTGCTAATTAATGGTAGTTATGACTGTTTTAGATGACGGCTGACTGCAGATGTCGTTCCCCAGATGCATTCAAAGGAATCAGAGGAGTTGCAAGAGAGTCCAATCTGACTCTCCCACATCAGTTATTCCCGGAAAACTGCAGAGACCATGGAAAGCTCTACCTAATTCTGTCAAAGCTGCAATCCCAGAGCAAACGAGAAGGCACACCGAGGAGGAAATCAGCTTTCCAGGATAGCGCAGAATAAATCTGCAGGGAATGCCCTCATTCATCGTCAATGCAAGGTAGTAACACTGGAAAACACCACTCCCTGTACGCTACAACTAAACAAGGCCTCTAAATGTCATATACCACGGCACCTTTCTATTATTCATTTCTATTGGTCCATAAAAAGTCACGTAATTTGTAAAAAATCCAGTCTTCTCCAGGACTCGCATTGTTTTGCAATTGTATTGCATTGTATTGCAATACAATTTTTGGAATTGTTATACCACAAAAAATGATCTTCATCACTCTATGCATGAACTCAATTAAACTTGTCACAACTTCCGACAGAGTTCAGTTTGCTCTGAGACCAGGACTGGCTGCTAAGAACCCTGCTCTCCTCAGATCGAGAAAGCGGGTTAATGACAGCTCCGAGCCTGTAAAGTATTTGTGTCATCATCCTGGTAATTAATTAAGGATGATACAGCAGATCCTTACCGAAAGTCGAAGTGCCGTATCTGCCCAGTCAGTGAATCAATCTGGCAGCTACGTATCAGTCTTATGGTGATGTTGCCGCATTGGTTCTTACAATTTTACATCACGTCACAATCTGATGTCTGAAATCATGGGAAGGCTCTTACATGTGCTGTATACGTAAAGATCCCATGGGGATCTCCAATACAGATTCTGGCCCAGTGTTAGGACCAAGCCATATATAGGTTGGAGGAATGAACCATTTGACCGCAGCACCTGTTCCTGCAATGATCATTTCCTGCCTGCACAGGAGCAGCGGACCACCCCCCCTAGGTTTAATGTGGCATTTTTAGTTTGGGATTGGATGAGATGGATCTGATTTTTTTTCAGTTCCCCTGTCCCTTATACAGTACTGATGGACCCCTTTGTACTAAGCAGGGTCGCAGCTTCTCACCCACACCCAGGGGTCAAGAAAGTGGATATCTGACAATTTTTTTTTTCGGTACATTTTGGCGGTTGGTGACATTTTTTTTTTTTTTTCGGTACATTTTGGATATTTCAGTCTGAAGTAACCCAGTGACTTCCAGGAGCAGGCTAGGAGAGTGAAAGATTACCGCTCTGAAGTGCCGAAAAGCCGAACATAAATCAAATCAAATCCAAACCAAACAGGAAAGGTGAGGTCTGCAGAGCATACACTTACAGAACAAGCCCTACACTATTCCTCGGGCCCTGAAGGTCTCCCCTTCCCCTCCCCCAAATCAGAGAGTCCATGGGATTTTGCATGGACTAAGCTCTGGCACAGAGTGTGACCCCTGCCTTCCCAGATATTTGTGATATGGTTTCTACATCTGTCTGCCCCTCCTCTACCACCACAGGAAGGACCCTTTTCTCTGAAGAGTTTGCTAGATCTGAGGTTAAATGACAGGCGTAAGGTTGCACCATGAATAGAGAGGACACCTGCAAACTTTCTAACTCATCATGATACACCACTGGTGCCTGAACAACACTGTCACCAAAGCAAGCCAGGACTGGAACCGTAAGAACTTACTTTATGGACGGGCAACTGGTCATCTGAAGGCTTTGTAGGTTTCCATTTCGATCTGCCCTTCCGGCCATCTCTGCGGACCTCCAGAGTCTTCGAGCCCAGGTCAGGCGCAGCTGGGAAAGGGCAAGCAGCAATGACAGAGAATTGGAAATCAGACAGACTCTAAGAAAGGTGCAGAACATAACATAACAAGTCCCACCTCCTCTTACCTCCATATACTGAAGTAAAAGCAAGCTCCACCTCTCTATCCTCCATATACAGAAGTAAATGTAATTCCCGCACTCTTTCCTCCATATATGGACAAGTCCTGCCTCTTCTTACCTCCATATATGGAAGTAAATGTAATTCCCGCACTCTTTCCTCCATATACAGAAGTAAATGTAATTCCCGCACTCTTTCCTCCGTATATGGACGTGTAAGAACAAGTCCTGCCTCTTCTTACCTCCATATACAGAAGTAAATGTAATTCCTGCACTCTTTCCTCCATATATGGACATGTAAGAACAAGTCCCACCTCCTCTTACCTCCATATACGGAAGTAAAAGCAAGCTCTACCTCTCTTTCCTCCATATACAGAAGTAAATGTAATTCCCGCCTTCTCTTTCCTCCATATATGGACATGTAAGAACAAGTCCTGCCTCTTCTTACCTCCATATACAGAAGTAAATGTAATTCCTGCACTCTTTCCTCCATATATGGACATGTAAGAACAAGTCCCACCTCCTCTTACCTCCATATACGGAAGTAAAAGCAAGCTCTACCTCTCTTTCCTCCATATACAGAAGTAAATGTAATTCCCGCCTTCTCTTTCCTCCATATATGGACATGTAAGAACAAGTCCTGCCTCTTCTTACCTCCATATACGGAAGTAAAAGCAAGCTCTACCTCTCTTTCCTCCATATACAGAAGTAAATGTAATTCCCGCCTTCTCTTTCCTCCATATATGGATGTGTAAGAAGAACAAGTCCTGCCTCTTCTTACCTCCATATATGGAAGTAAATGTAATTCCTGCCTACTCTTTCCTCCATATATGGACATGTAAGAACAAGTCCTGCCTCCCCTTACCTCCATATACGGAAGTAATTTACTTCCGTATATGGAATTACTTACATATACTTCCGTATATGGAGGTAAGAGGAGGCACTCTTTCCTCCATACATGTCCATATATGGAGGAAAGAGTGCGAGAATTACATTTACTTGTATATGGAGGAAAGAGAAAGCTGTAAGTCAAAGAGGCAGGACGTATGGAGAAGGCGGGATTTACTTCCATATATGGAGGTAATAAGGGGAGGCAGGACTTGTTCTTACACGTCCATATATGGAGGATAGAGAAGGTATGAATTACTTACATTTACTTCCGTATATGGAGGTAAGAGGAGGCAGGACTTTATCTTACACGTCCATATATGGTGGAAAGAGAAGGCAGGAATTAATTAAATTTACTTCCGTATATGGAGGTAAGGGGAGACAGGACGTTCTTACATGTCCATATATGGAGGAAAGAGAAGGCAGGAATTACTTCCGTATTCCCGCCTTCTCTATCCTCCATATATGGACGTGTAAGAACAAGTCCTGCCTCCTCTTACCTCCATATACGGAAGTAAATGTAAGTAATTCTCGCCTTCTCTTTCCTCCATATGTCCTGCCTCTTACAAATTCTCTTTCCTCCATATACAAAAGTAAATGTAATTCCCGCCTTCTCTTTCCTCCATATATGGAAGTTTGCTTGCCCCTTATGACATGGTGTCATGGAGGAAATGTGACCGCCCAGGAAATGTGTAGAAGAGCATTTTACTGTACCTGTGCTGAGCTGCCTGACCTTCATCCACCCCAGCTGGTCCAGCCCTGTTGGGGTACTTTGAGAGAGCGGCAGGGAGTGGCACCGGTCCAGTCTGACAGAGGGAGCCCGCGTCAGGGGATGAGGAGGGCAGGACAAAGGCTGCAAAAGAAAATTTAAAAAACACCAAGGGAAAAAAATATGAACTGTTTTGCTAGGAGTCAAATGATAAGATCGTGCAAGACGCATTAGCTGTAAAACCCAGAAGCTCTCATCCCGAAACATAACATTTAGTGCGCTGGGCTGATGCTAACTGGAGTCTTTGGAGGTTTCAAGGGACCAACAAAACAGAGGATATTGTAGTACAGGGACCCTCCAGCCCTCAGGGGCTCCTCTGGAAAGGACCAAGGAAGCTGCTACAACCCAGCACGGTTAGGGGACGTTAGGGAGCGTCTTCTGAGCTCTGTGCGCGGAGCCTGCAAGGGTTGCTGGGCCAGTGGGGGGCAAAATTTCAAGTCTGTTTGCCTGCAGCTACTTAAATCTGACAAGTCATGTATTCTGGCCACTGGCAGGTAGCCAGGCAGCTCTTGATGGTTGGTGAATGCCCTGCGTATTACAGAGTGAGATCACGGAGGACGGGGGGGGGGGGGGGGGGGGGGGGGGGGGGGGGGCTCGGGCTGAAAAGAAAGATTTTCAGCAGGGGCCTCGGAGGCGCCCGGTGAGAGGTACCCACGGCGTGCCGGAGCAGGAAAGCCTGGGCGAGTCAATGCCGATGAGCACGCCGGGTCTGCAGCACTAGGAAAACTATGGCATGGCCTCCATTTATAGCCACATGGCATCTGTGCAGAAGAATTATATCTGAAAGGTGGACATCAGAAACATTGGCTCTTGAAATTGCTTTATTAGAGTGAAGGATTTCTACGATGCATTTTGTTATATTTATAGCGCGATAGGATTGTTTTGTTTTTTCATTTTAACTTTGGGTGTTGTGTTTCTTTCCTGTCCCCTGCTTTTATTTTCCTAATGCTTTTTTGTGCTATTTTACCTCACTTTGAGTTTGAAGAAAGGTGGGTAAAAAAAAAACTGAATACATAAATAATATTCACAGTAGAATGCTACATTATGGGATAAATGTGTAATTAATACATAGGGAGTAATTATGCATGTGGAATATTTCCCATGGTATTTAGCCCTCTTTCCTCAAAGGCACAAAGCCGCCGAGGGAGGGAGAAGCCAGGCTACTTACATTAGGAGAGTCTGCGGCAGAGTCGTCCGCCTCTGACAAGGGCTGGCAGGACCGTCGCCTGCTGCTGCTGCTCCCCTGATGTGTCCTAGATTCAGAGGAAGCACTGTCCCCGTCGGGCAACTCTGCCGTGCTTTCCTCCTCAGAGGACAAGCTCTCTGCAAGGACAGGACCCTGCCCAGAGGGATCATCGGCCGCTGGATCCGATCCTTTCCTCTCCCAGGGGACGCTCAGTCTCTCGTTCATCCACTGTTCTTTCCCTTGGCCCTAGGAGCAGGAGGTGAGATTCTTCTTAGTACATCTTAACATTTCTCGATCTTTCAGCTCAACTAGGACCCGTCCTCTGCTGAGCTACGGTGTCCCCCCGAGCCTTCATTGACAGCCACCCAAGGATTTTCCCACACCATTTAGCGCCATTACAGTGTGCACATATAACGCAAATAAAAGTAAGTGTTGAAGAGGAAAGGAGGCGGCTCCGGAAAGACAAAATCGTTTAAGCAAAACACAACACATAAACAAAGCAGTCTGTGCAGAAAGCGTTGTGAGACGTTTGCCCCAAAAAATGTGAAATTGGAAAACATGGCAGGGCAGGAGGTCCCCCAGCGCTTCCTCGTGCAAATATTTCCCTGCACAGTGCTTTCTGTAATTGCAGAAAATTAAAGCCTGGTGCCAAAATGCTGCATCAAAACTGCACCGCCAAACAGAGCCAGCGTTTTGCACTGTTTTTGCCAGTTTCCTCCTGTGGTTAACGTGCAATTACCACGGGCGGGAGTGCGGTTAAAAGGTTCAGTATGCAAAAAAAAAAAAAAATTGCAAGATCCTGGGGTGGGGAAAGGGGGAAGACACGAATGTGCACCAGCAAAAGGAGGGACCTTGGGGCGATTGTGTCCTAATGATCTACAGTGTGAGGAGATGGTGGCCAGAGCCAGGGGGATGCTGGGATGCAGAGGCACAAGTAGAAAAAAAAAAAAGAGAGAAGAGGGCCTCACCTGGACTACTGGGCCCCCTCTGGAAGGCCGTATCCGGAACGGATAGCCAAAGGCTGGCGGTGGTCCAGAGAAGGGCTACTAAAAATGGTGCAGGGCCTATACCAAAAGCCAGATGAAGTGAGACTGAATAACCTAATCATCTACACACTAGAGAGGAGAGGGAGATAGCGGGATATGATAGTCTCAAAGCATAAATAAGGCACGGGAAACAAACCTTTTTTTTTCTAGAATAAGAGGTCACGATATGAAGGCTCCGAGGAAGGTGGACACAGGAGCAACATTTAGGGAATATTTCTTCATGAAGCCGGAAGTGTCCTGTGCTGCCATGTGGAAGGGCTTCAGTTCGATCCCCAAGTTGGATCTTCCACTCTTGGGTTGGCAACAGGAGCTGGGAGTGCTGCGGGAGGCAGCTGTTGGCTCCTGTTGCCAACCCAAGATGGCCGGAGCCATCTTTAAAAATGGCACGGGCCATCCAGTGCTCCTACCATGTGACAGGGTATCCGTGCCAATGGCACGGATACCCTGTCACATGGTAAGGGCAAAGGGCCATCGGCGCCATTTTGATTAGTGGCAGCCGACGGCCCGGGAGCGGGAGATCACTCCCGGGACCCCCACTGGACCACCAGGTACCTGTAAAAAGTTTTTTGGGGGGGGTCGGGAGGGCGGGGGAAGCTAAGGGATTAGTTTTAAAGGGTCGGGGTGGGTTTAGGGGTTATTTTTCTGTGCCGTTTTTCCCACCCTCATTCAAAACGATAAGAGAACCCCCACAAACAATATCGTGGGGTTTTCCTATCGTTTTGGCGGAGCCCCCGATTTCTGACGATTTTGAAAATATCAACAATATTTTCAATCATCCGAAGCCTGATTCACATCCCTATTAATAAACATGTGAATAAAGGTGAACCGGTAGATGTAGTATACTTGGATTTTCAGAAGGCGTTTGACAAAGTTCCTCATGAGAGGCTTCTAGGAACAGTAAAAAGTCATGGGATAGGTGGCGATGTCCTTTCGTGGATTGCAAACTGGCTAAAAGATAGGAAACAGAGAGTTGGATTAAATGGACAATTTTCTCAGTGGAAGGGAGTGGGCAGTGGAGTGCCTCAGGGATCTGTATTGGGACCCTTACTTTTCAATATATTTATAAATGATCTGGAAAGAAATACGACGAGTGAGGTAATCAAATTTGCAGATGACACAAAATTGTTCAGAGTAGTTAAATCACAAGCAGATTGTGATAAATTGCAGGAAGACCTTGTGAGACTGGAAAATTGGTCATCCAAATGGCAGATGAAATTTATTGTGGATAAGTGCAAGGTGATGCATATAGGGAAAAATAACCCATGCTATAGTTACACAATGTTGGGTTCCATATTAGGTGCTATAACCCAAAAAAGAGATCTAGGCGTCATAGTGGATAACACATTGAAATCGTCGGGTCAGTGTGCTGCGGCAGTCAAAAAAGCAAACAGAATGTTGGGAATTATTAGAAAGGGAATGGTGAATAAAACGGAAAATGTCATAATGCCTCTGTATCGCTCCATGGTGAGACCGCACCTTGAATACTGTGTACAATTCTGGTCGCCGCATCTCAAAAAAGATATAGTTGCGATGGAGAAGGTACAGAGAAGGGCTACCAAAATGATAAAGGGGATGGAACAGCTTCCCTATGAGGAAACGCTGAAGAGGTTAGGACTTTTCAGCTTGGAGAAGAGACGGCTGAGGGGGGATATGATAGAGGTGTTTAAAATCATGAGAGGTCTAGAACGGGTAGATGTGAATCGGTTATTTACTCTTTCGAATAATAGAAAGACTAGGGGGCACTCCATGAAGTTAGCATGTAGCACATTTAAAACTAATTGGAGAAAGTTCTTTTTTACTCAACGCACAATTAAACTCTGGAATTTGTTGCCAGAGGATGTGGTTAGTGCAGTTAGTATAGCTGTGTTTAAAAAAGGATTGGATAAGTTCTTGGAGGAGAAGTCCATTAACGGCTATTAAGTTCACTTAGGGCCTCATTTTACAAACGTATCGCATGCGGTAAGGGACGTTTCACATGCGAAATGTCCCTTTTCGCGTGTGATACCAAAATGGGGGTGGAGTCGGCCCCGGAAGAGGAGGAGTCAGGGCGTCACCGGGGCCGACTCTGCGACAACTGCGAGCCCAGCGAAAAGGTAAGTGCCTTTTCGCTGCCTATTTCGCTCCCAATAGCTTCACCTCTTATGGTGGCGCTATTGGGTGTGAAACCGGCAGCGATCGCACCGGGATGGTGCGATCGCTGCTGGCTAGCGCAGGCCCGCCCCCCCGTTTCGGCCCCCCCGCCCCTCATCTTCTAACGTATCACAGGCCTGCGATACTTTAGAAAATGAGGCCCTTAGAGAATAGCCACTGCCATTAGCAATGGTTACATGGAATAGACTTAGTTTTTGGGTACTTGCCAGGTTCTTATGGCCTGGATTGGCCACTGTTGGAAACAGGATGCTGGGCTTGATGGACCCTTGGTCTGACCCAGTATGGCATGTTCTTATGTTCCAAGGTTAAATGTAAAACATTTCTGCTGTACTTAAAAAGTGGGCCTTTGTAGATATAGGGTAGCTGAAGGGCTGTCTTCAAGTCCTGTCCTGTTCACAAGCACGCTGTGCCTTTGGAGTACGGCACGCTTTGAACGTGTGCAGCACACCTTGGGCAAATGAACCCGCGATACCAGATGGCACATCTGAATTCTTGCATTACTCTTCGTGCAGGTGGAAATCCAGAATGGAATATACATCGCTGTGCTTTCTACATGCAAGGGGTGGAAAGGGGAGGCCTCTGTATGACGGGGCAGACCATTCTTTTTCCTTGCATCTGACAATGTTCCCCCACTGTTATGCAGATGACATTCAGCTGTTATAGCCCAAGTAGATGTCGATATCATTATTGCGGTTAATCAGGAATTGGAGGCCACTGGTCTGTGACTGAAAGAAAATAAACTTGGCCTTATAATGTCTAGGACGGGAATCCTATGGGTAATGAAATCTTCACTTTGATCAGGTGATGTGGTGTTAACTCCGTCTGGGGTTTGGGCTGTGGTATTTGATTCACAGTTGAGTTTGGAGCCCTCACAGAAATTTCTAGGTTGTTTTTTTTCTTTTTGCGTTCACTTTGGCACATTTGTTCCTCTTTATCCGAGGAAGATTTAGCATTGCTAGCCCACGCCTTCATTTTAACGCACTTGGATTACTGGAATTGTTTACTGCCAGGACTTCTGGCAAAATCTGTTCGTAACAGTGCAAAGAAGTGAGGGAAAGTCAGAGATCAACTGGGGTCTGGTGCACTATGCCAGGAATGATGGGCCCGGCGGTCCTCATCTGCCCTGGTGCTCTAGATTTCTATAATCCAGTTTCACCGATTGCTGGAAAAGCTAAATACAACCCTGTAAGCTTACCAAGGACCAGCAGAGGGCGCTAAGGTCTTTCAGTGAAACGTCAATTCCATGTACATCTCTGGAGCTCAACGCAAAAAGCTTTACGTTAAAACTAGGCACTGCAATTAAGCGTACGATCTCCTAATGCACAAGCTAAGTTTTTTTTGTTTTTTTAACTCCCAATGTACTAAGCTAATGGCATAAGCTTACTACATTGGGAGTTAAAAAGCTGCACTAGGAGTTAAAAGATGCGCACAAACCAGAAAACGTGTGCATTGAAAAACAAGTGTATGTGCAGAAAGCATGGTTTATGTGCACAAATCACGCTTTCCACTCATACAGCATTTTTGTGGGTATAAAACATAATTTATGCATGGAAAAAATGTTTGGGGTTTTTTTGCACAAAGCATGTTTTCTATGCATAAAATCCCAACTAGAGGTACCAGTACCAGAACTCCAGCTTCTATCATAGACTAATGCCAGCCCTGGAAACTTTAATTCACCATGGACTAGGAGTTAATTTTCTAGCACTAAGTGGTAGATATTAAAAAAATAAAATAAAATAGTGTGAGTGAGTTAGTGGGATAAGACCTCTCTGGCTAACTTACACAGGATATTCAGCAGCACGGCTATGCTTCTGAATATCCCCAAATAAGTCACTAGTTATCCCGGATAAATCTTATTGAGCGGGTTCACTGGATAAGTAAAAATGCCCATGTCCCCCACCGGGTAAGCGCTTATCCAGATAAGTGGTCAGATATTCAGTCACCACCATTGGGCTGGCTAAGTCCTTACTTAACTAAGTGCTGCTGAATATCGAGCCCCTAAGAAAGCAGGAGGTACAGCCAGCGCCCCGCTCTGCACGGGGGAGTAATACCTAAAGCCATCGTTAGCATGGGATGTCCATGCCAGGGGGGCAATAAAAGTGTTGAGAGCTCTCTTTTCTAACGCGCGCCCCCGGGCCACCTCTCCTGGGTGCGTGATGCAATGTTTAAACGAGGGGGTCGCGCTACCAAGGAGGCGCTAGGGTCGACTGCATGCCCCTAGTTACCTGCTTGGCAGCGGGCGCCCGGGAGAGGTCGGCTGCCCACAGGTCAGGGAGGCGGACGCTCGGTTTTACGAGCTCCCATCTTCCTAACCGGGCACGGTAATTTTCCGCGTTTTCTGTACAACTTTTTGGGCTGCTCAGAAATTAACGCCCGCTCTGGGCAAGGAGTTAATTTCTGAGCGTAAAAAATGTGCGGGTCCAGCGCACGTTTTTTGGTTTGTTTTTTTTGCAGGTGGGGTGAATAACTAACAGCCTCACCGACACGCATTGGCGTGTGCTGAGCGCCATCAGTTTTGCGGCGCATCGGTCGCGCATCGCGGACGCACTAATCCCCTTATAGCACAAGGGGCTGAGGACGCGCGTCCAAAACGCACGCCTAACCGGGGATTAAACAGCGCGCTCGGCTGAGCGCACTCCTTTGCATCGGCCCCACAATACTGAGCACACATTTCTTTTGTGCACAAATTTCCTTGCTGCATTGGCAGTAGAGTTTGCACATGGAAAAACATTTGTACAACCGAGGGTTAATCTATGTGTTGTGCTGCGCACAACCTTTTTGCAGCGGCCAGTTTGCTTGGGCCATGAAACGAACACCCAGGGCAGCACCTGAGCGACTGGGAGAAAGCGATCCCCTTACAGTGAGGAAGAGCCTCAAATAACCTCACCCCAAGCATCCCTCAACCAGCAGCGACCTTGTTTTGTTTTGGTTTTTTTTAATTTAATTTAATTTATATTACACCATTCAGCCACATGAATTGGGTTACAATCAGGTTACAGTCCCTATCCACAAAAAGCTCACAATCCAAGGGCCCAATTTACTAAGCATTTTTCCCCATAGAGAGAAAAAAAATGGGAGAAAAATCAGTCCCTAAGTTTGCACTTGAGGCAATGCAGAGTGAAGTGACTTGCGTAAAGCTCTGGCAGTGGGATTTGAACCCCTGGTTACTCTGGTTTGCAGCCACCTGCTCTCACCACTAGGCCACTCCTCCTTCCACCTGCACAAACTCAGTCTCCCGGCATTTGCAGGAGACTGCCAGGTCACCTGCCTTTCCCTGGGGTTCTCGGACTAGATTTCTGCAGCTGTGCCGTCTGGCTGCCACGAGGCAGGGGCCACACACAACGCCCACGGCTGCTCCCTCCGCCTTTCCCACCCACGCTTCCCGACTCTTAAGGTCGAGAGCCGCAGGGCGAGGCGGCAGAAGCCGCTGCAGGGACACTGACTGCACCCTGGCCCTACCTCCGGTTTGTGGCACGGGCAGAGGCCAGGGAGAGGAAGACTAAGCAGGGAGGGGTGCAAAAAAATAAAAAAAGCAGGCTAGAAGAGAAATAAAGAGAAGGGGGTAAGGTAGAAGATGAAAGAGAGGTGAGAGAGTGCAAAGGAAGAGAAGAGTAAGACAGCAAGAGAGGTGGAAAGATGAGAGTAGATGAGAGACAGAGGAAAGACAGCAGCAGACACGGAAGCAGTATTTTGTGGGGGGGGGGGGGGGGAGGGGGGAGGTGCCCCTGTGTTGTCATTGTGGCACCCTTTGTTGTCCCAACCCCAAAATTAAAAGTAGAAATAAAAACAGCAGGAAACGTAACACTGTCAGTAATTGTACTCGTTTATAAGATCAATAATTACAGTTATTAAAATGAATTTTCAATTAGAGTGGATTAAAATGTCAGAAGGCGGTCAATAGATTTAAAAAAAAAAAAAAAAAAAGCCCCTGCTGAAGATGCTTCATCCTCCAGGAAAAACCTGAGGCCGACGAACTGACCAACAGGACGGACAGCGGGGAGAGGGGCGAAGAGGCCGTGACGACGGGAAGGGAGAGAGGGTGGCGAGAGGAGACGCGCAGAAGTTGAAAAATAAAACGAGAAGGAGACAGAGGAAAGGAATCCGGAGAAAACCGATGAGATGTGAACAGACCAAGAACAGCACGAAGAGGGAAAAAAAACTGCCCCGAAAAGGAGGAAGGGAAACCGCTTTCAATCCTGGCACTGCCGAGCATCTTTTGAAAATACTAAATGATTTCAGAAACGATTAGTCTTTTTTAGGCATCTAAAATTGTGTGCACTAATTATTGAACGGTGGCGCTCTCCTTGCTGGCTCCGTGCCCTGGACCTGAGCACCAAACACCATTTATATTATGGTTTTGTTTTCTTTTCATTTGACGTGGGGAAGGGGGGGGGTGTCACTTGCTTTATTTACGCCCCTGCTGCATTCCTCCTCTTGCTCCCCTCCTAGTGCGCGTTTTTCTTGAGGTTTTACGCGGGTAGCCGTGGGGTTCACCTTCCGTATCTGCCTGACGGCGCGCACGCGCAGGGCGTCGTAACGTGCGTTTAACCACGTAGAAAGGAGGCGTTCCGGGGGGAAGCTGGGGGGGGCGTATTTTGGGGGCATTTGGAAACTACAAGGCTAATTTGTATAACCGCGCGAGTAGGACTGAAGTGCGTGAGCGGACGTGTGCGCGCGATTCTGATGCGAGAATCAGGGCAGGTTTACACTCATGCACCTACTTTTACGCGTGGACTTCTGAAAACCGACATTATGTGCGGAAACGGTTTCTCCACCCCAACTCCACCCCTCCATCCCTTCCAGAATGCCTCTTTTTTTTTTTTTTTTTTTTTGCGCCTTAAAAAACATGCACAGGACACGCGTGCACCTTTTCACATACAAGCCCGACCTCAGGCAATTTTCAAAAGCCCACTTAAACGTGTAAAACCTTTTGAAAATTCACAGCCCTTTGTACGTAGATTTAACTTTCGAAAAAGGTACACACCACCGACACGTGTACCTCTGACCATTCTTTCATAATGCGCAAGGATTCGTGCATTGACAGGCCGACATTCAAACACAATGTACGTGGCATCTTCTGGCTGAATGCCACGCTTGTTGTGGGCAGGCTTAGGATGTGCGAGCTTGGCACTTATTGAAAAATCTAAGCTACAGCATCTAAAAAGTACAGCAAACCTGAAAATCAGGTTCTGCTGTTACAATTGCACCTTCTGCGTCTGATGTCCTCCTGGCTCAGTGCACAGGACAAACTAAGGTCTTCTACGAGGTGGACTATTCTAGCCGAAGAAAATCAAGGCTTCTTCTCTCTGCCTCAGCAGTTCCCAGCACTGTCACTCTGCCAGCGAAATCCGGCTTCCTCCCCCTTGATCTCAAGGGGGGCTAATGACAGGGACAAGTCTATTCAAAGTCTTGCTCAGGTTTACGGTAAGGAAGAATTATACGATACTCTGGGAGTAAGATGGATATAAAAAAAAACAAAAACCCCACACCCGACTGACATCCCAATGGGAAGACACTCCAATACACTCTCATGAGTGTATTGGAGAAAAAGATCTTATTCTGGTGGTTTATCACCCACACACAGACTTCAGAAGGTCTTCCCTGGGGCTCCGGGCGAACACTGGTGGAATCAGAAAGCTCAGGATGATGGGGGATCCATGTCCATGGGTCCTGTCCCGTTCTCAAAAAGTACCGGAAGGAGGCATGTGGAGCTCTTAAAGAAACAATTTTGTGCGATAAATAACATGGCAATCCCCGAAATATCATTTCTATCTCTAAAACGTCTAAAGTGGTGACATTTGCTGGTTGCCGCTAAATGCAAGACTGAATCACATTGGAAGAAATCTTCTGTTTTTGTTTAGTTGGGGACAGCATAGAATTTACTGAGTTCTTGGTTCTTTTTACTTTCTTATCTCATTTTTCTTGTCCCTTCTGGGTTTTGGCAGAATGGATAGGAGGGTTGGGCGGTGGGAGTATGTTCTTTGGGTATCGATCAGTGCTGTTTACTTACTGCTATGTTTGTCACTGATGGATGGTCAACTAAGGACAAATATCTTGAGTTCGTTGCTAAACTCTTGGAGCTACTTGGGGAGAAGATCCAGGCTGGTAGGGTCTTTTTCCCTTTGTGTTAATCTTATACATTCTTTCCATTTAATTTACTAAAAAGATTTCATTTTGGGTAAGGAGTTGAAATGTATATCTTGGAATGTTTGTGGCATAAACGATATAAACTGTTATAGGCCATGAACCATATATGCATGTGGATATTGCAATGCTGCATGTTATAGATTCTGAGCATGATAAATTGAAGAAAAATTGGGTGGGCAATGTTTTCTATGCCTCTGCTACCTCCTACAGAGCAGGGGTGGCTATTCTCTTACATAAGTCCTTACGTTTTCATCTTCTTAAAATGATCAAAGATGATGATGGCAGATACATTTTTGCGGAAGGTTTATTATTTGGGAAGACATTTTTACTGGGAAGTGTTTATGCCCCAAATAACTATTCCAAAAAGTTTTTTGCTAAAATTATTGATATTGTTTCTAAGTATTCTCATGTTCTGATTCTGCTGAGGGGAGATTTCAATGTGGTAGCTAATTCTTCCACAGATATCATTGGGAGATGATGTAACCCAAGAAAGGCAAATTGGACTTCGTGAATAAACATTTATCCAATTTGGCAAATAGGTGGTTTTCGCGAAGCCGTTGGAGAACAGTGTGGACATCGGCCCGATGGGAATCCAGGTCCTTTGAGAAGATAAGAACATCATCCAGATACGCGACGACTTTAGTGTATAAGGTCGTGAACGATCTCGTTGATCATCTGTTGAAATACTGTGGGGGCATTGCAGAGTCTGAAAGGCATGACGAGGTATTCATAATGCTGTCTCTCATGTTAAATGCTGTTCTCCAAACATCCTCTGGGCGAATACGGACTAAATTGTAGGCACCCTGCAGGTCCAGCTTGGTAAAGATAGTGGCGCCCTGAAAGCAGTCAAACAATTCGGAGATCAAGGGTGATGGGTATCTGTCCTCACGGGTGATTGCATTTAGGCCACGGTAATCGATACAAGGTCTTAATGACCCATGCTTCTTCTTGACGAATAAAAAACCTGCTCCTGCAGGCGAGGTGGGCGGTTGGATAAACCCCTTAGCTAGGTTTTCCTGGATGCATTCGGTCATGGCTTGGATTTCAGGCAGAGACAAAGGATAAGTTCTACCCCTGGGAGGGGTAGTAGCCAGTAGCAGATCAATTGGACAATCAAACTTATGCAGGGGCGAAAGGATGTCTGCTTTCTGCTTAGAAAAGACGTCCTTGAAGTCCTGTTAGGGAGACAGAAGACCAGAAACGGCTACGGCAAGGGGAACTGCAGTTGAAGGCTCCACCTTCTTCAAGCATTGTTGGCAACAAGTAGAATTCCATTCGGTGAGCTGCAGAGCTCCCCAGTCAAACTGGGGGGAGTGGTGCTAGAGCCATGGCAACCCCAAGACTATAGGATGAATGGATTTCTCCAACACAAGATGTTCAATCTCCTCCTCATGGACAGCGCCAGTGAATAGCTGAACAGGTGCTGTTGTCTGGGAGATCCGCCCAGGTGGCGATCCACAGAGAGACTTCAATGGTATGAGTAGGTATGCCTAAAAGGTGTACCAGGCCCTTTCAAGATAAAACTCCCACCTGCTCCAGCCATGGTTGGGAAAGAATGGGCGTCCCAGGTTAACGTAACTAGTAATGATAATTGAGGGGCCGGAGTAGAAGTGCCCAAGCTCAGGACCCCAACCAATTTAGGCCCAGGAGTTTCCCAGACGGACAGAACAAGTCTGAAGGCGGAGGCCGGAAGCCCCGCAGTACAGGCACAAGCTGGAGTCCCTCCGTCAGAGACATTCCTCCTGAGTAAGGCGCCCACGACCCAGCTGCATAGGTTCCTCTGACTTGATGGTAGATTGAGTCCCACTACTAGTGGGCTTTGTGGAAGGAGGAGAGTGGGATAGGTCCACAGCAACGCGTCGGGGTGTCCGAACTTCACGGTGACATTCCTGGAAGTGGTGATTTATCCTGCCTGTCAAGTCGATTAAATCCTCTAGAGAGGACAGAACTTCTCAGGCTGCAAGTTCGTCTTTCAATTGGGATGAAAGACCATCCAAGTAAATGGCTCGAAGACAATCCTCTTGCCACGCCAATTCAGTGGCTAGAGTCCAAAACTCATTGGTGGAGTCGTTGAGGGGTCTCTGACCATGTCGTAAGCGTAAGAGATGGGTACTGGCCATAGCCTGCCTGCTGGGATCATCAAAGGTCCGACGGAAGATCGTCACAAAGCATGACAATTTTTGTAGAAGAGAGTCCAAATGCTCCAATAAGGGAGAGGCCCACGCCAAAGCCATGCCTTTCGAACGAGAAAGAATAAAGGTCACCTTTGACAGTTCATCCTGGAAAATGGAAAGCTGCAGAGCAAACTGCATATAACACTGGTTAATAAACCCTCTGCAGAGATGAGGGTCCGTGTTAAAATGGGATGGAGCGGGTAGGGCCAGCAAAGCCCTGGTGGGTGAGGCTGTGGGAGGTGGGCTGACTAGTGCAGACATCGGAGCTGTGGCACTTGCATGAGTATCCAGCCGAGTGTGGAGACGTTTGACAGAAGAGGCCAATGCCTCTAGGAACCACTGCTGTTCTTGTAGAATGGCCTGGAGGGCAGAAGACTCTGCTGAATCCATGGCCTTGGCAATCTGCTGCGCTGATGATAGACCCTTGGCCCGAGGTAGGGTTGACGCTACCCGCAGGGCAAGCCCTATGGGTCCCCACCGTTGGGAGGTGGAGCAGGCTAGGAGATGGAGGCCGACTGGAGCTTCACCAATACCAACCCACGTTCACCTTAGGTTGAGCCCTTGTGTGCCGGGGCCAGCTGGACTTAGACAGGCCTCCGTGTGACGACTCCCAGTTGGTGTAGACAAGGGTACGCCAGGAACCAGCAGAAGTACTGGAGGGCCAAGGATGGTCCGGATGAGGCAGGGTTCCAGAGACCTAGACGCCAACAGGGAGAGCAGGGGGGCATCCAGGTAAAGACAGGCCGAAGCCTGAGTGGTCAAGTCCGTGGGATACCCAAGGAGGGTCCAAGGCAAGCTGGAGTCAGGACAGCCAGCAGAAAGGCACAGTACCAGAAGCAGAGCTGAGGACAGAGCCAGGAGTTCAGATCAAGCGTAGTCCAGACGAAGCAGTGGTCAATACCAGAGAATCAGTCCAAGCGTAGTCCAGACAAAGCAGGGGTCAATACCAGAGAATCTTAGTGTTTGGGTAATTGCCAGGTTCTTGTGGCCTGGTTTGGCCTCTGTTGGAAACCGGATGCTGGGCTTGATGGACCCTTGGTCTGACCCAGCATGGCAATTTCTTATGTTCTTAATCAGTCCAAGCATAGTCCAGACAAAGCAGGGGTCAATATCAGAGAATCAGTCCAAGGGTACAAGGAGCAGGCGAAGGAACAAGCAGGAACAGGAGACAGGAACGATGACAGGAACAGGAACCAGGAATGAGCAATGAGCAATTGTGGAAACCTGTTGCCAAGGCAGGGAACAAGTGGCTGGGCCCTGCCTTATATACAGAGGCCCAGTGATGTGATCATCCGGGGCTGCGGGCTACTTTCCCGCTGCGGCCCCTTTAAGTGCGGGAGTCACGTGTGCGCGCGCGCCTAAGCCAGGGCCCAGAGGAAGCAGGGCGGTGGCGTGACTCCGTGGCCGGCATGGGGAGGCCCGTCGGGGCTCAAGGAGGAACTGTAAAGGAGTCAGAAGTGGCAGAGCTGGCTGCAGGCACTCGGGGACGGAGGCGGCTGCCCACCGCCACGAGGGAAGGGGAACCGGAGCTGGCAGCTGGATTCCTGGGGTGAGTAGGCCCGGATGTGGGCCTACCATGGCCGAGACGCGTAACAGTCTGTGTGACCGGCTCTCTTTGGTGGGTGTGTGGAGATTTCTTCACCCTCTTGATTTCACTCACCTTTCTAGGGCGCATGACACTAAAACCCGGATAGACTGTTTGTTTCCGTCTGAAACTTCCTTTTCTAAGGTTGTAAATGCCGGGATTGGTGCATTTGAAATTTCTGGCCATGCCCCCGTGTGGCTTCAGCTGGAGGCCTTACTGGAGACTAATTCACCTGATTCCTGGAAATTTTCAGCATATTTGTATCATGATTTGGAATTTCATTTTTATTTGATATAGAAATGGAAGGAGTTTGAACGCTTTAATGAGGCACACAAGCAAGACTCATTATTTTGGGAAACGGCGAAAGCCGTACTAAGGAGCGATTTTATTGCCGATACAGCCCAGAAGCGAAAGTTAAGATCTACTTAGTTTGGAAAAACAGGTACCATTTGATAGAAGAATTGCTTCTGATCCTACTCCTGACAATAAATTGCAGTTCCTCAACACACAACTGCTTTGAACACCTATATTACATGCTATATTACATGCTATATTACAAATATAAATTTTTTCTCCATGGCAACAAAGCCGGGAGAATGTTGGCCAATGCAGTGAAACAATGGCAAGGCAAAACTTATGTAGTATCCATGAGAACGAGGGGTGGTGCTATTGTCAGAGATACTAAACAGATTGGGAATCTCTTTGTAAATGTCTACAAGAATCTTTGTGCTAAGGAACCCAATAATATGCAAGAAGTTAAATATTTAAGGGATATTCCCCTCCCCCAGTTGAAGGAACAAGACTTAAACTTGCTAAACAATCCTTTTTCTCTGACAGAGTTGTACTCCCTTATTCGGAGTTCGCCGTTACATGAGGATCCCGGTCCCGATGGCATGCCTGGTGAATTTTATAAACTTCTGATTGGGAAAACATTTGACACTATTGGAAACAGGAGAGTTCTATCGGAGTCTAACCTAGCTAATATTTATTTTATTTATTTATTTTTAACTTTTATATACCGACATTCTTGCATCAAATGCAAATCATACCGGTTTACAATGAAACAGAATAAGCAGGAAATATGATTCCTTAGTCTAATACAATGAACAATTATAACAAAACAATTAACAAGGCAAAAAGCTAAAAAACTTGAAAAAACTTGAAAAAAAAAAGGTTAATTAACAAAGGAAACATAAATAAAAATTTTTAAAATGAATACAAAGGTTTGCACGAAGGGGTGCACAAAGGGGAGAACCCCTTTGTTGCGTCCCCTTCGGCACGCGACGCCTGGTGGACCGGCACCGTTTACCGGCTCGAACGCTGAGCGTGGTCATGTCAGGGGGGGGGGGGCGGATCTCATTCTCACAGAGCTCTCAAACCTTCTTTGTTTCCCGGCGATTTTTCTATTATTGTGGTTTTACGCAAGCCAGGGCGCAATCTCCTATTGCCTAGCTCGTACAGGCCAATCTCTTTATTGAATTTTGATGTAAGGTTATTAGCTAAGATAATGGCTGATTGCCTGGCCAAAATATTGCCAACTTTGGTATCCTCAGAACAAGTTGGCTTCACTGAAGGGTGGTATGCAGCTACAAACATCTGGAAAGTGTTGGCTTCCGTGGAACATTCTATACAACAATGCATGAATTCCCTTCTCATTAGTTTGACACCAACAAGGCTTTCAACAGGGTCAACTGGGAATATATCCGAAGCAGAAAGCCTGCTAGGGACCATTAGATGATCGAGGGGTTAAAGGGGCACTTAGAGAAGATAAGGCCATCGCAGAAATATTAAATGATTTCTTTGCTTTGGTGCTTACTGAAGAGGATTTTGGGGAGATACACATTCCAGAGACGGTTTTCAAGGGTGATAATTCAGATGAACTGAACCAAATCACAGTGAACCTGGAAGATGTAGTAGGCCAGACTGACAAACTGAAGAGCAGTAAATCACCTGGACCAGATGGCATACATCACAGGGTTTTTCAAAGAACTAAAAAATGAATTCTCAGACCTATTTCAATTAATTTGTAATCTATCATTAAAATCATCCACTGTACCTGAAGATTGGAAGATGGCCAATGTAACCCCGATATTTAAAAAGGGCTCAAGGGGTAATCCAAGAAACTATAGACCAATGAGCCTGACTTCAGTGCCAGGAAAAATTGTGGAAACTGTTATAAAGAATAAAATCACAAAACATTTAGATAGAAATGGTTTAATAGGACACAGTCAGCAGGGATTTACCCAAAGGAAGTCTTGCCTCACAAATCTCCTATATTTTTTTGAAGGAATGAATAAACATGTGGACAAAGGTGAACCAGCAGATGTGGTGTAAGAACATAAGAACATGCCATACTGGGTCAGACCAAGGGTCCATCAAGCCCAGCATCCTGTTTCCAACAGTGGCCAATCCAGGCCATAAGAACCTCGCAAGTAACTAAAATCTAAGTCTATCCATGTTACTGTTGCTAATTTCTCACACCATCAAACATACGTTACCCAGCCAGATCAACCCCTTTCTCCATGTAAATATCTATAGCTAATGTTATAGCTAATGTAAATATCTATAGCAAATGTTATCCTCTCCTTTATTTCTCTTCTCCCAGTTCTATCATCCTTGTTATTTGTAACTGCCTCCTTCTACTTCCAGGTTACTTAGTTGTTTATTGTACACCCCTGTTATATGTAAACCGGCATGATATGATTATATCATGAATGCCGGTATATAAAAATCTTAAATAAATAAATAAATAAATAAATAAATAAATAAATAAAGTCAATTTAATTAATAGCAGATAATGGACTTCTCCTCCAAGAACTTATCCAATCCTTTTTTAAACACAGCTACACTAACTGCACTAACCACATCCTCTGGCAACAAAATCCAGAGTTTAATTGTGCGTTGAGTGAAAAAGAACTTTCTCCGATTAGTTTTAAATGTGCCAAATGCTAACTTTATGGAGTGCCCCCTAGTCTTTCTATTATCTGAAAGCGTGGTGATCAAAAAAGCAAACAATGTTAGCAATTATAAAGAAGGGAATGATTAATAAAACGATGGATGACATAAAACCTCCGTATCGCTCCATGGTGAGACCGCAACTTGAATAATGTGTGCAATTCTGGTCACCACATCTCAAAAAAAGATATAGTTGCACTGGAGAAAGTGCAGAGAAGGGTGACCAAAATGATAAATGGCATGAAACGGTTGCCCTATGAGGAAAGGCTAAGGAAGTTAGGGGCTGTTCAGTTTGGACAAAAGATGACTGAGGGGAGATATGATAGAGTTCTACAAAATCATGAAAGGACTTGAAAAAATGAATGTAAATAACTTAGTATAGAGATAAAATTAGTGAACGTTGAGTAGACATATATTCCCAAGTTGCATGGAGGATACAAAGAGGAATGCTGATGGAATTGATGATTGGAAAAAGAAGCCCTCCCGAAATGAAACAGAGACAGTTGGACATTTAGTTACCATATATTGACTCTTTGCCTTCTCTTGCTCGGAGTATGATCTTTCTTGAACACTTATCAGTCTATAGTTGGTTGTCATATTTACGACTTGTTCACAATTTTGGTGCGGACGGGAATGAATTTGTATGCTTATTCTCTGATGTTCTTTTGGGTGCTCGGGAACATGTTTTGTTAATGAGCTTTACTGTTCAATATACAGATTATGAAAATTGCCTTCTTACTGAGCCTTATCACGTGGATACAGAATGGGTCAAACTGAGAAGCATTTTGTCAGCACTAGGAATAGGGGACTGTCCATTAAGCTAACAGGCAGCACGCTTAAAACAAATCGGAGAAAGCTATATATATTTAAAATGTGGAATTCATTGCCAGAGGATGTGATAAAAGCTGTTAGTGTAGCTGGGTTCAAAAAGGGTTTAGATAAGATCCTGGAAGAAAAGTCCATAAATCATTATTAGCCAGGTAGACTTGGAAAAGCCCCTGGTTATGAGTAAGGAGGACTGACTCTGTTCTTTGGGACCTGAATTGATCACTGTCAATTTCTTACCAGCCCAGAGACAGTGGGCTTGATCTGTCCCAGTATGGCAATTTCTTATGTTCTTACGAGTGATGTTTATTGATATTGGTTGAAAAATATTCAGTAAGGCGGCCAATGGACAAGTTATTCAGCTAAAGTTAGCCGGATAACTTGTCCTGGATATTTAGTGGAATAAGTGTCCCACTGAATATTCCCTGTCTTTAGCCGGAAAACTTTAAACCTAATTCACCAGTTTTTGAATATAACCAGTTAGGTTTAATGTTATCCGGCCTGATCTGGCGAGATAATCTTCCAAGTAACCGGATATCTTCAAAAGATCTGTCTAATATGTAACTGGGTTAGACATTCAATTTAAAAAAAAAAAAAAAAAAAAAAGGGCAATTTTTTTAACCATTTGTGATCTATCTGGCTAAATACCTTTGAATAGTGATCTCATGGTGTTATATTCTCAAGTGTTAGAAAATAGTTGTTGAGTTTTTTTGGTTTTTTTTTAATTCTTCCTTATATGTTCCAAGCTCCACTTTACCACTAAATCTGTGTGGCTTTAGGCCACTCACTTTATCTCCCTCTGCAGCTGTTCTAATCCCAGCTCTTACAGTTTGTCCGTGACCTTGGGAATGTCACTACCTCCCCTGTACTGTAGTTCTAATCCCAGCTCTTACAGTTTGTGTGTGACCTTGGGTATGTCACTACCTCCCCTGTACTGTAGTTCTAATCCCAGCTCTTACAGATTGTGTGTGACCTTGGGTATGTCACTACCTCCCCTGTACTGTAGTTCTAATCCCAGCTCTTACAGTTTGTGTATGACCTTGGGTATGTCACTACCTCCCCTGTACTGTAGTTCTAATCCCAGCTCTTACAGTTTGTGTATGACCTTGGGTATGTCACTACCTCCCCTGTACTGTAGTTCTAATCCCAGCTCTTACAGTTTGTGTGTGACCTTGGGAATGTCACTACCTCCCCCCTGTACTGTAGTTCTAATCCCAGCTCTTACAGTTTGTGTGTGACCTTGGGTATGTCACTACCTCCCCTGTACTGTAGTTCTAATCCCAGCTCTTACAGTTTATCCGTGACCTTGGGTATGTCACTACCTCCCCTGTACTGTAGTTCTAATCCCAGCTCTTACAGATTGTGTGTGACCTTGGGTATGTCACTACCTCCCCTGTACTGTAGTTCTAATCCCAGCTCTTACAGTTTGTGTATGACCTTGGGTATGTCACTACCTCCCCTGTACTGTAGTTCTAATCCCAGCTCTTACAGTTTGTGTGTGACCTTGGGAATGTCACTACCTCCCCCCTGTACTGTAGGTTCTAATCCCAGCTTTTGCCACCAACTCTGCCAGACCTTAAATTTAGCCCTCTTCCATTTTCCTAGCCGTAGCTGCATAATAAAATTAAAAAAAAAAATTAATCATTTTTAATGATAAGACCTATGCAGTAAAGGCTTGTGGAGGAATTTACCATAATTGGGCCAACTACAGTGCTGGTGCCATTACATTTTTTTCTGTCAAAAAGGGATTATTGTAAAAGACAGAATTTAATAGACAGCCAAAAATACTAAAGGCATTAGGAAAAGTACTGCCTGAAAACGAACAATAAAAATACCCTGAAAAACATATCCTCAGAGTGTGCCTCTGTGATACCTAATCCCCACAGGTACTAAAATAAAGATACGACATACCTTGACCTCGACACCAGGAGGCAGCATGCTCGATAAGTTGAGTTCTGATCCATGGCACGAGTCACAACTCGTGGTCGCATCTTGGTCTTCTGACGCGAGGGAATTCTGTTGCGGCATTGAACTGTCCTCTGTGGTATCGCTGTTCCCCAGTTCTGAAGCTTGGTCCGTAGCTATTTGCAGAAGCAGAGAGGCCGATGATGAGCTATTCTGGTTATCCTGAAGACCTGGAGGCAAGTCAGTATAGCAGCACGTCTCCAAGAAAGGGCTATTGCTGGAGCACCCGGCCCCGGCGGTTAGTCTGCAATGCAATGGTTCCGCATGGGGGCTCTGCTGGGGCAAGTCTTGGAAAACTGCAGGACATATAGGATCAGGACTGACCCAGACCTCAGAATCTGGAGACTGGCTAGACGTGGAGATGGAAGAAGCAGTCCTGATGCTCTGATTTTCAATAACCAAAGGCTCTTTGCAAGACAAGGCCTCCTGGGCCTGGCCCCCAGCGATTACGGAAGGCACATGCTCTTCTTGTTGAGATGGCTTTGAGGAACTTTTCCACTTTCTCGCTGCCTCAGCAACACTGCTGAAAAATCTAAGAACCCCACCAAAATTTCTAGGTTTCATGGTCTGGTTCGATTTCTTAGCCTGGCTTAAGTTCTCCTCACCTCTTTCATCCAAGTTGGAAAAGGCAGAAGAATTGTCCGTTGTACTTTCCACATTACAATAATTGGTTCCAACACTTTGCTTTACCACCTTTGAATGGTCTTTGCTAGCCAATGAAATTCCTTTCATATTAGTCCAGACATCTGAGCTCCTCCTTTTTGTATGGTCCGGTGGGATTTTCAGATGCCTCCTTTGAATCTCCCCCTCTGCAATTGTGGAACTTTTAGTATATCCTAAGTTACAGGCCTGCCCCCTTCCCACCAGCACTGTATTAGTACCAAAATTGTCCATTTTGTCATCTATTCCAACATGGACATCCCTGAGCCAGCGATTCTCATTGGCATCATATTCCGAAACACAGATGTTCAGTTCAACGTCTTCCAGGGAAGAGTCTGAATCATCAATGTACCCTGCAAAAGAATGTCGATAAGGCCTCTGGTTGCCTACCAGTTTCTCAGTTCGGAGGATAGCACTTTGTGTGTTCTCATCCTTGCCCTCTATGGGAATTATTGATCCTTTGTTTTTAGAGTTTCCCCCTGCTGAGTTACTATTGGAGAAGGTAGATGCTCTCATCTTCTTGAAGGACCTCACCCTATCCATAAAAGACAGCTTGGGCTTTGGGTTTATAATCTCTCCCGTTAAAATCATGGACTGTGGCCTCTTGATGTGGGCCGAGTTGACCTTCCTCCTGCTCACAAAGCTCCAGATTCGGCTGCTTTTCGGCTTCTTTTCATGCTTGAGAAACGTCTCTGGGACTCCAGGCTGGATGGTCATGTTGCTGGAGTCACAACTGTCAAAATCGTAGATTTTCATGGGGTTAGATTTGCTGACTTCAGCATTCACCTTGAAATTCTTGTTGTAAAATCCATTTTGAATTAATTGTGGCTGGGCGTGTTGGGTGCCATATCCAACTTCCATATTCTGCATTCAGGCTTCACACAGCATCACGTTTCCATCGCCTTTATGAAAATACAAGAGAAATGTGAAATTAGCAAAGAGAAAAGCAGACCTATGTGCAAAGAGAGATTTACCTAAACTGTGAACATACCTGCCAGTTAAATGGAATTAAGGTAACATAACCACATCAATATCTTTAGGTTTATACAGAAATTAAGATTGCAGGTCAGACCTAACAACACATAGAGCTCAGTGCAAAATTGAATGTCCAAATTTATTTCATTTATACGCCACATTATCTAATACCCTAAGCGGCTTCCAAAATAACCCCCATAATCATTAAACATTAAAATAACTAATAAAACAAACAGATCATAGCAAATAAAACAAATTAACCATAAAACCCATCAGTAATAATTCTAAAACCATAAAATCGAACAATAACATAACATAGTAAACATAACCACAGTTATAGATAAAACAACAATTACATAAAGCAGAATTAATTATAAAATCACCTACGATAACTCATATCAGTCAGTAGCCGACCTCAGGACTGAAGCAGCACAAGAATCCCTGACTAGAGGGGCATAAATCACAGGTCGCATTACAAATGTGGTTCTTACAGCAGAAAGACGCATGAGTACACTCGTATGGGGATGAGCTGGCCTCCCAGAAGCCCGTAAACATGTCAGTGACATGGCTGGTGCATGCATGCATGCATTCATGGAGGAGTTTCCCCTGTAAGCCCTCTTTTTCAAACAGTAAACGCACGCATGGGTAACTCTGACGAAAATTATTCTTCTGGCCAACAGTTTCACAGCCGTGACTGAGATCCTGTTCTCTGGCAAAAGTGCAGTTGGCATCTGAAGTTATCGGGCGGGGACGCTTAGCTGTGAAGGCCCCCCACCTGATGACTGCCACTCGCCAAAGGCTCCTGTGCCAGGATATTCGGCACAACCCTGTGCACTGTGCCACACACATACACACACGGGCAGGGAAAATGTTGCGTCTTCTAACATTGTCATTTCTGCCTTCCAGATTCATTTATTTAGACATTTTATATACCGTCGTCTCCTGGGTACGTCACAGTGGTTTACAAAGTGACATTCATAGTTATAGCTCACTAAACGTTACAGAGGTGGTTTTCACAGGCAGGCATTGGTATTTATCAAGAGGTTTGTGTTCTAGTACATAATAAAATTAATAGTTGATCCAGTACATTTTGGTGTTTTACATCCCTACGGCTATGAAATGATTTTTACATTTTTGGAGAGGGTCATTTTGAAAACTTTTTATGCCGGTAAACACCTGTTTATGCGCACAAGAAAATGCCTTTGAATATTCCCCTCCTCCCCCGCTGTTCACAGCAGGTGATGCCCTGGCCGCACCTCTGCAAGCCCTGTCTGCTTCCAACGTGCAAGTCTGGGGCTCAGCCGAACCGGGAGGGTCTCCGCAGCAGGGTCTGCCGGGCAGACCAGCTGGCTTCGCTTCCCGGGTCCAGCCTGAGCTCTCCGGGCCGGCCGGAGCCGCTTCTGATCGACCTTGAAAGCCCAGAGGAGCAGGAGGAAAATGCCAGGGCAAACATTAAAAAAAAAAAAAATTTTTTTAAAAACCCCCAGAAAAACATGACATTTTAGCACTTACAAAAAGTGCAAGATTAACTACACAAGACAGGGATGGAGGAGGAGGGACCCCCACAATGTTCAGAAGCCATTTTACCCGGGTCACTGGGTGCCTGAACGTGTACAGGGGTGGGACGGAAAACGACGGCTCGCGTCCTCTTAGCTGGAGAACGTGCAGGAGACCCCGAGGGCAGGGAAATGACTCTCCTAGGTCTCCGTTCCATGTGCGTGCAACGTTCCAGGGAAAGGACAGGTGCCGACCTCTGTGGGACCTTTTCACCCAGGGCGGTTTGGCCTGCAGTGGCCGCAAGTGAAAAGGAGCAGGGGACTCTGTACCTGGCGATCCAACTCAGAGGACGTCAGTACGAAAAGGATGCAAGATGGATGCAAGAGACACGGCCGCTGAACACAGTCCTACGGAAAAACGCATTTTCCTAGCTCTATTTTTTGTTCACCGCTTTGCAACGGTGACAGTAACATAGTAACCACGGTAATTAAAGACTAAATGCTCCATCCAGTCTGCCCAGCAAGTTTCTTATGCTAATAACTCCTAGCAGGTTACCCCCATGCCTTCTGTTAAGGGTAGTAACTGCCGCTCCGTGCAGGTTACCCCCATGCCTTCTCTTAAGGGTAGTAACTGCCGCTCCGTGCAGGTTACCCCCATGCCTTCTGTTAAGGGTAGTAACTGCCGCTCCGTGCAGGTTACCCCCATGCCTTCTGTTAAGGGTAGTAACTGCCGCTCCGTGCAGGTTACCCTCATGCCTTCTGTTAAGGGTAGTAACTGCCGCTCCGTGCAGGTTACCCCCATGCCTTCTGTTAAGGGTAGTAACTGCCGCTCCGTGCAGGTTACCCCCATGCCTTCTGTTAAGGGTAGTAACTGCCGCTCCGTGCAGGTTACCCCCATGCCTTCTGTTAAGGGGAGTAACTGCCGCTCCCTGCTGGTTACCCCCATGCCTTCTGTTAAGGGGAGTAACTGCCGCTCCCTGCTGGTTACCCCCATGCCTTCTGTTAAGGGTAGTAACTGCCGCTCCCTGCTGGTTACCCCCATGCCTTCTGTTAAGGGTAGTAACTGCCGCTCCGTGCTGGTTACCCCCATGCCTTCTGTTAAGGGTAGTAACTGCCGCTCCCTGCTGGTTACCCCCATGCCTTCTGTTAAGGGTAGTAACTGCCGCTCCCTGCTGGTTACCCCCATGCCTTCTGTTAAGGGGAGTAACTGCCGCTCCCTGCTGGTTACCCCCATGCCTTCTGTTAAGGGTAGTAACTGCCGCTCCGTGCAGGTTACCCCCATGCCTTCTGTTAAGGGTAGTAACTGCCGCTCCCTGCTGGTTACCCCCATGCCTTGTGTTAAGGGAAGTAACTGCCGCTCCCTGCTGGTTACCCCCATGCCTTGTGTTAAGGGAAGTAACTGCCGCTCCCTGCTGGTTACCCCCATGCCTTCTGTTAAGGGCAGTAACTGCCGCTCCATGCAGGTTACCCCCATGCCTTCTCTTAAGGGTAGTAACTGCCGCTCTGTGCAGGTTACCCCCATGCCTTCTGTTAAGGGAGGTAACTACCGCTCCATGCTGGTTACCCCCATGCCTTGTGTTAAGGGTAGTAACTGCCGCTCCATGCTGGTTACCCCCATGCCTTGTGTTAAGGGTAGTAACTGCCGCTCCATGCTGGTTACCTCCATGTCTCTGTTACGGGCAGTAACTGCCGCTCCATGCTGGTTACCTCCATGTCTCTGTTACGGGCAGTAACTGCCGCTCCATGCTAGTTACCCCCATGCCTTGTGTTAAGGGTAGTAACTACCGCTCCATGCTGGTTACCCCCATGCCTTGTGTTAAGGGTAGTAACTGCCGCTCCATGCTGGTTACCCCCATGCCTTGTGTTAAGGGTAGTAACTGCCGCTCCATGCTGGTTACCTCCATGTCTCTGTTACGGGCAGTAACTCCCGCTCCATGCTGGTTACCTCCATGTCTCTGTTATGGGCAGTAACTGCCGCTCCATGCTAGTTACCCCCATGCCTTGTGTTAAGGGTAGTAGCTGCCGCTCTGTGCAGGTTACCCCCATGCCTTGTGTTAAGGGTAGTAACTGCCGCTCCATGCTGATTACCTCCATGTCTCTGTTACGGGCAGTAACTGCCGCTCCATGCTAGTTACCCCCATGCCTTGTGTTAAGGGTAGTAGCTGCCGCTCTGTGCAGGTTACCCCCATGCCTTGTGTTAAGGGTAGTAGCTGCCGCTCCATGCTGATTACCTCCATGTGTCTGTTAAGGGCTGAAATTGGTGAAGAGGAGAGGGAATTGGATTTCCCTCTTACACTCCCCCCCCCCCTCCTCCTTCCATGCCAGAAACTTTGGATCAATTTATCAGCCCCAAGACAGAAGATTTGGGAGGAGAGATTCCTGTTGCCAGGGACAGATTGGCTATCAGGGGATCGGGCATCCCCCGGTGGGCCGGTCGCTCTGGTCACGTGGTCTGCCAATCGCGGCCGCAACAGATGCTCGCTCGCCAGACCACGGGGCATCTCCTGGGCCGGCCTGGGTGGAAAATACCCGGAATCCGCCCCTGCCTGTTCCTGTTATATTTGTGGGAGTGGATGTTCGGGGGGGGGGGGGGTTTGGATGTTTCACTTAACCCCTCCACAGTTAACAGCGCTGACAGCAATCTGTCCCCAGCAGGCTCCTTGGCCAGGGACCAGTTTTTGCTCTCTCTCTCCGGAGGCAGCAGCAGATCCATAATCAGAAGCATTTAGCCAGACAGCTCTGGAGTTATAAAGCTACATGAATATCTGGGCACTTTATCATCCTGCTAGAAGTTAGACGGATAAGTTAGGGACGTTACAGGGCTGTTACTGGGAGGAGTCAAGGATAACTTATCCAGCGTACTCTGGTTGGCCTGTAGACCTGTTCTAAAGTTATCCGGATAAACGTATGCAGCTCACTTTAGGATAGCCAAATATATTCAGCGGCTAGCTAGCCAAGCTGAACGGCGATTGCATGCCGACCTCCAAGTGCCCGGGGCAAATGGCCAGCGGATCAGCAGCAGGAGACGGTTGGACCTAGGAAGGGGGACAGGGAAGCAATGTCCGGCAGCCGGGACCTGGCTGAGGAGGGCTCGTCACCTGCGGCAAGGTGGCAGGACACGCACCCAAGCGTGCCGGTTTCCAGCACGGCGGAGAAGGCGGGCGGCTCCCCGGGTCAAGCCTCATGCAGTCACCTTTAGATGCTACCCGGTCAGCACTGGCAAGATTGGATGCGTCCGTTACAAGACTGCTCTCTGTGAGCTGCATCCGGGTCTACGGGTCGGGAGGACACCGGAGAAGAGAAAAGGTGCTTCAGAGGTCGCGGCGCGCAAATTCGCACGCGAGAACAATTTTTGCACACTCGGCCCACAGGATATTAGTGGGAACGACGGTTACAATTCGGGGCCTGCTATATTTGTCACTTTGTCTTACGATGTGAACTTACTAGCGCAGAGCCATGACTCCCAATGTAAGGGGCACGAAGAGAGACCAGAGGAACTGAAACAAAAGTGTAGTGGGCACCAAAAGCTTTGCCACCGCTGTAACTCAAAATAAGATCCTTTCACGTGTAAGACATTTGCATCTGCGCCTAATTTCCCCAATGATGAAGCCAACAGGGCAGGCCCAGGACCCTTCCAAGAAGCATCTTATGAAAGTACTCAGCACCACAAGTGATGCTTCTATGTCCTGTGAACAAAATCTATTCCTTGCCGGGAGGGACATAAGAACATAAGAAATTGCCATGCTGGGTGAGACCAAGGGTCCATCAAGCCCAGCATCCTGTTTCCAACAGAGGCCAAAAACCAGGCCACAAGAACCTGGCAATTACCCAAAACACCAAGAAGATCCCATGCTACTGATGCAATTAATAGCAGTGGCTATGACATGTAGAGTCAGCCAAACTCACGGTGAAGCTCAGCAGTCTATACACAGAGTTACTAGAGACTGGCACACGAGAAGAGCAAAACAGGGCTACCTCTCCTAGTTTACAAGCCAGATCTGAACAGGGCTCAACATCTTTATTTTCGCAATTCGCAATCACTGCTCATGGGCCAAAGAATCTGGAATTTTTTTCTCATCTTGCTACACTAAGATGTAGCATGAGAAAGAAGAAAGCTGTTTGCAGGTATGTGCCAGGAGGTGCAGCTTTTACACTTCAATACACTTATAAACATTTTGTCAGATTTCAAAGCTTGAAGTATGTTTTCTTCAGCTCAAAATAGTCCTCGATGCAAAGAAATTCACTGGCGCCAGCATGGATGGTGGGGAGTGTTGGGTGATTAAGCAACATTGCTTTGCTAATCCTGGACGTCGCCTCTGGTTTATATTATTTAATGATTTCAAATTTGCTTTTCTTTATCTGGCTCTGATTTTTCCTGGGTTCCACTACTATTTTTGTCACTAATGCAGATGACAAATCATTTTCTTTGATACCAGTGATCTGTATCTATTTCTTTTTTTTTTTTTTTTTTTTAATGAATGGTCACTGATTTTCTATTGTCAAACCTTTTGTTAAGCGCAGGTTACCCCCATGCCTTCTGTTAAGGGCAGTAACTGCCGCTCCATGCAAGTTACCCCCATGCCTTCTGTTAAGGGTAGTAACTGCTGCTCCGTGCAGGTTACCCCCATGCCTTCTGTTAAGGGTAGTAACTGCTGCTCCGTGCAGGTTACCCTATGCCTTCTGTTAAGGGTAGTAACTGCCGCTCCTTGCAGGTTACCCCATGCATTCTGTTAAGGGTAGTAACTGCCGCTTCGTGCAGGTTACCCCCATGCCTTCTGTTAAGGGCAGTAACTGCCGCTCCGTGCAGGTTACCCCCATGCCTGCTGTTAAGAGTAGTAACTGCCTCTCTGTGCAGGCTACCCCCAAGCCTTTTGTTAAAGGTGGTAGTGAAGGTCCCTAAATATGATTAACCAGAATGCACCACGTCTGTCTCTTGCCTGGGACGGTGTGTCTCAGACTTGCTTGGCTACATAACTCATGCTGTTAAATTCTAGAAGGGCACCTGGCGCATCGGTGCTCATTAGAGACAGATTCTGTACTGGATGGAAGGAAAGGGGCACTCTTGCGAGCAGGGACAGCTGGCAGCGGTGAACAATGGCGCATCCCCACCTAATTATGGATAATTAGCCCAATAATCCATTCTTTCCTTCCAGTCTACTGCCTGCGTGAGCTCTCCCCCTCTGAGAATGGGCACAAGAGACCCCCACGTCCTCATCAATTGTACAGCCTCGCAGCTTTCCCTCTGAACCTCAAGGAACAAAAGAGATGCTCCATCCTAGGCTGTTCCAGCCACTGTGTCATTTAAAGTAATGAATGTTTTTTTTTTAAAGGCATGCGCTGAAACACAGTCAGTGCCTGCACAATGCACGCTAACTGGGTCAGGTTTCTTTCCAAGGAAACGTGTTAAGCTGTGTCTCCGCTTCCAAGTCCAGTTCTCATTATCTGCCCTCGGCTTTACTTATGTGGAGCAACAGTGACACCCAGTGGTGAGTTAAGGGCATGGCAGGACTTAATTTAGAAATACGCCACGAGAGCATGGTCCACGACCGGACTGCAAATCCTGTCCACAACCAGCCGGCGTGGTATATTAGGTCACAGAAACGTAGAAATGACAGCAGAAAAAGGACCAAATGATTCACCCAGTCTGCCCAGCAAGCTCATGCCGGTGTCCGCTGCGCTGCCCAGTCAGCCCCTGTGCTTATCAGTTTCCCAGAACATAAAAGTCAGGGCCCTCCGATGCTGCTTAAATGCTATTTCCTTTAACCGTTGCCGTGAAAGCAGAGAGGAATGATGGAGCTGCATCAAAAGTATCAGCCTTAGTGACTAAGGGTAGTAGAAGCCACATCAGCAAGTTACCCTCATGCCTCTTACTTTATTCCCCCCTTCCCCCCCCCCTTGCCTTTAGGGATCCACAGGGTTTATCCCACTGAATTCCTTCACTGTTTCCGTCTTCACCACCTCCTCCAGAAAGATATTCCAGGCATTCGCCACCCTCTCCGAGAATAAATACTTCCTGACCTTTTTTCTGAGTCCTCCTCCCAGGAATTTCATGGCATGACCTCTAGCTCTATTGATTTATTTCCAATGGAAAAGGTTTGACGATTGTGCGTGGGGATACGATTGGATCGTACCCCCACTTCTTTCTTCCAGGGCGTACATATTCACATCCTTCAGCCTCTCCTCATAAGTCTTCCAATGCTGACCCCTCACCATTTTGGTCACCCTTCTCTGGACAGCCTCTGTCCTGTCTTTATCCATTTTGAGATACGGGCACCAAAACTGAAAGCAGTATTCCAGGTGAGGCCTCACCAAGGACCTGCACAAGAGCATCATTACCTCTTATCTTACTCTATGCATTCTTTTTGGCTTTAGCTATCGCCTTGTCACATTGCTTTGCCACCTTCAGATCATCAGACACTATCACACCAAGGTCCCTCTCTCAGTCCATGAGCATTAGTCTTTCACCACCCATCACATCCAGCTCTTTTGGATTGCCGCACTCCAGATGCAGGACTCTGCACTTCTTGGCATTGAATCCCCAGCTGCCACATCTTCGACCACTCTTCAAGCTTTCTTAAATCAATTTTCATTCTCTCTACTCCTTCAGACATGTCCACTCTGTTGCAGATTTTAGTATCATCTGCAAATAGACAAACTTTACCTTCTATCCCTTCCACCAGGTCTCTCACAAAGATATTGAACAGAACCGGTCCCAAAACCTTTACTTCACACCGCTCTCTCTTCAGAGTAGGTTCCATTTACCATTACACGCTGTCTCCTGTCACTCAACCTGTTTGCAATCCATGCTACTACCTTGACACCCACTCCCAAACTTTTCATTTTGTTCACAAGTCTCCTATGTGAGACCATATCAAAAGCTTTACTAAAATCCAAGTAAATCACATACAGCGTTCTTCCCTGATCCAATTCTCTAGTCAACCAATCAAAAAAATCAATCAGATTTGTCTGACAGGACCTTACCCTGGTGAACTCATGCTGCCTCGGGTCCAGCAAGCCACCGGATTGTAGATAGTTCACTCTCCTTTCCTTCAACAGTCTCCATTAATTTTCCCACCACCGAGGTGAGGCTAACCTGCCTGTAGTTTCCAGCCTCCTCTTCTCTGCTCCCATTCTTGTGAAGCAGGATCACCACCTCTCTTCTCCAATCCTGCGGCACCAGTCCTGTTACCAGGGATCTATTGAATAGGTCCTTCAGTGGGACCCACCAGCACATCTCTTAATATCCTGGGGTGTACCTCATCCAGCCCCATGGCTTTGTCCACTTTCAGGTTTCCTAGCTCTTTCTGTACATTCTCTTCTGTAAATGGAGTTTCGTCTACTCCACCCCCATCCACAGTCTTGTCAACAAACGACAGTCCTTCTCCAGGGTCTTCTTTAGTGAACACCAAACTGAAGTATTTGTTTAATATTTCTGCCTTTTCTTAGTCTCTCTCCACACATTGATCTTTGTCACCTTTCAGTTTCACTATACCACTTCGGACCTCTCTCACCTCACTTTACCTCTTTGGCAATCCTTTCTTCTGCCTGAGTTTTTGCATTTCTGATTTGTTTCTTCATCTCCCTCAGTTTCACCAGATATTCTTCCCTGTGTTCCTTTTTTTTTTTTTATCCTTTACATTTCTTATTTCTCTTACCTTTATTTGTCTGACAAAAGCTCAAAGCCCTCCCCAGCTCCCATCATAAACTGGGAACTTTTCATTCTCCAGCAGCTTTTTCTGATCTGATCTGTGACTACGGTGCTGTAAAACCCGCCCACCGGCGGACACCCACGTTATGGATCCCTTGCTTCATCATTTCGCCAGTCCATCTCATTTTACAACTGGATTCTCTTCAGACCCGTCCTCAGAAAACGAAACGGGGATGGCTCTGGTGCGCTGGGAGCCGGCCGCCAGAAACAGTGCCCCGCCAGTGCCAGGGGTGAGCACAGGACGCAAGAAGGTGAACCCATTAGTGAGACAGCAGGAAGCAGACAAGAAATGGCCACTTTGCAAAAAATATAAGAGCACCAGCATCCACAGTTGCAGCATCCTACAGACCTGGATCGGGCCATCTGCAGTAAAAAGGAGCTCAATGCATTTCCAAAGAAAAAGAAGAAAAGCGATTTGTACGTTGTAAACAGGAGATATTAGCAGAAAGTCACCCAAGAGCCCTACAGGTGAAACCTGGTCATCAGAGGGGATGCTTTAATATGTGCCCAAGTTCCTTGCAGGCTGGGCTCTCTTTTTACCAATTAGTTACCAAAAGCCATATATCTGTAGCTATATCTAATGGAGCAACATCTCGTTGGGTTCCTTTAAATGCACATTGCTGGGTGGTGGGAGCGGGTCGAAGGTCGCTTAACATCCTAATCCCCCCACAAGCACAGCCTATCTCCCACCTGCCCTTACTCCTCCAGGCTCACCTTCTGTGCGCCTGCTGCCCACACACATTTAACGCAGTTTCCCTTCATCTACGACCATTCAAGCACCAACGGACGTGCACTAACTTCCCTCGCTCAGAGGGTTGAGCAAATTCTTCCCCTCAGAATTCCTTGACATATTTGTGAGCGATCCTGCAGACGGGTTGGAAGGAAACATTTGTCTCTTCCTTGTAATACAAAGATCTACAACATGGCCTACCTCCTCTAGAGCAGCAGACAGCCTGAAAGAGTGATTCAGGAGAGCTGAAGGTGGGGCTGAATGCAGACTATCGATGGGGGTGGGGGAGTGAAAAGCGGATGTGGGCTGACCAGAGGGCCGAGCGCACTGTATAACCCGCACTCTGACGCGGGTTAAAGAGGAGCTAATCCACCCCCTAATGCAATAGGGGGACTAGCGCCTATTTAACCCGCGTTGGATGTGGAGTGAATGCAATAGCGCCCATCACATACAAATGCATATGAATGAGGCTATTACTCATTCACTCTGCATGCAAAAAAATAAATGTGCGCCTGGAGCAGGCGTTAATAGCTGAGTGCAGGTAAAAGATGGAGAGGGTACAGAGAAGGGCAACCAAAATGATAAAGGGGATGGAACAGCTCCCCAATGAGGAAAGGCTGAAGAGGTTAGGGCTGTTCAGCTTGGAGAAGAGATGGCTGAGGGGGGATATGATCGAGGTCTTTAAGATCATGAGAGGTCTTGAACGAGTAGATGTGACTCGGTTATTTACACTTTCGAATAATAGAAGGACTAGGGGGCATTCCATGAAGTTAGCAAGTAGCACATTTAAGACTAATTGGAGAAAATTCTTTTTCACTCAACGCACAATAAAGCTCTGGAATTTGTTGCCAGAGGATGTGGTTAGTGCAGTTAGTGTAGCTGGGTTCAAAAAAGGTTTGGATAAGTTCTTGGAGGAGAAGTCCATTAACTGCTATTAATCAAATTGACTTAGGGAATAGCCACTGCTATTAATTGCATCAGTAGCATGGGATCTTCTTGGTGTTTGGGTAATTGCCAGGTTCTTGTGGCCTGGTTTGGCCTCTGTTGGAAACAGGATGCTGGGCTTGATGGACCCTTGGTCTGACCCAGCATGGCAATTTCTTATGTTCTTAAGAAGTACAGAAAAGCAGAAAAAAAACTGCTTTTCTGTACTTTTCTGTACTTCTTTTCTTAAGTAAAAAATTAAAACAAAAAACAAAAAGTCGGCACACCGCCGAGTTATGAAGACCGACGCCGGTAAACTCAGCGTCTGTTTTCATAACTCGGCCGTCTGCCAGTTTAATCGGTGGCCATTTTCATTACTGGCAGACGGCCGAGTTATGAAAACCGACG
>NC_042620.1:331695265-331719624 GCF_901001135.1 Rhinatrema bivittatum
GCCTGCGCATGTTAGAGAGAGGGAGTGTGTGAGGGAATGAATGTGTTATTGTGCATGTGTGTGAGAGAGAAGATAAAATTTGTGCATCCCTACCTCCCCCAATCCATGACAATCTCAGGGTGACTGGAAATCAAAAGATCCCAGGTATGGAGAGCAGGAGATTTTTAAATCCTTATTAGTTTTATCTATTGGGTGTAATTTGATTCTTCTCTTTTGAAATATTTTTTGGGGGAGGGAATAGATCATTGTTTAATTGGATTTTTTAGTCATCAGATTTTTAAAATATATATTCTATTCATTAACTGATTTGAAATATTCTTTTTATGAATGTGATTTTACTATGCTTGATGTTTTATATTTCTTGATTTTATTATTTAGTGTTTTATGAAGAATGGTGATGTTTCTGTTTTTATTGTTGCTCTGCATACAGAGGCTCTGCTTGTTGTGGGTTGCAGTTCAGTTCTTCTCAGCAGGTTTCTGTTTATACTTTCGGACCTAGCCAATATGTATCTAGATATTATCAAACAGCTTCTCAACCAAATGGAGTTAGTTATTAACATAGAGAAAACAGAATTCCTACATCTAGAAAGAAAAAAATCTAGAAATCATCCAAAATCCTATAACACTCAAAAACAACCAAAAGATTGAACTAGCTGAGAAAGTATGCAACCTAGGAGTGATAATTGACACTGAACTGAATATGAAACAACATATATCTTTCAAAATAAGAGAAGGTTACAACAAACTTATGACTCTTGGGAGATTAAAACCCATGCTAACACCAAACAACTTCCGATCGGTGCTACAAGCATTAATCTTTGCAAGCACTGACTATTGTAATGCCCTACTCCTGGGTTTACCATACACAGGGGTAGATTTTCAAACCGCGCGAATAGGCGTACTTTTGCTGGCGCATCAGGCGCAAGCAAAAGTACGCTGGATTTTAGTAGATACGCGCGGAGCCGCGCGTATCCGCTAAAATCCGGGATCGGCGCGCGCAAGACTATCAATTTTGTATAGCCGGCGCGCGCCGAGCCGCGCAGCCTACCCCCATTCCCTCCGAGGCCGCTCCGAAATCGGAGCGGCCTCGGAGGGAATCCTCTAACGCCCTCCCCTCACCTTCTCCTCCCTTCCTCTACCTAACCCACCCCCCCGGCCCTGTCTAAACCCCATCCTTACCTTTGTCGGGGGATTTACGCCTCCCGGAGGGAAACGTAAATCCCCGCGTGCCAGCGGGCCGCTAGCGCGCCAGGACGCGACCTGGGGGCGGGACCGGAGGGCGCGGCCACGCCCCCGGACCGCCCCGGGCCGTAACCACGCCCCCGGGCCCGCCCCCGAAACGCTCCCGACACGCCCCGAAAACACTGCGCGGATCGGGCCCGCCCCCGACACGCCCCGACACGCCCCCCTCTGAAAACCCCGGGACTTACGCGAGTCCCGGGGCTCTGCGCGCGCCGGTAGGCCTATGTAAAATAGGCTCACCGGCGCGCAGGGCCCTGCTCGCCTAAATCCGCCCGGTGTTGGGCGGATTTAGGCGAGCAGGGCTCTGAAAATCCGCCCCACAACAATTAGACCACTCCAGATACTGCAAAACACAGCGGCAAGAATTCTGACTGGAAAAAGTAGAAGGAACCATATCACTGACACCCTAATTGAACTACACTGGCTACCCACTGAGCAGAGAATATAATACAAATCACTATGTACCATACATAAATTAATCCATGGCAAAAAAAACAGAATGGCTAAACACTGCACTGAAAGTACACGTCCCCAGCAGGAACCTGAGATCCGCAAACAAGGCATTACTAACGATTCCCTCCGTTAAAACTGCAAGACTAACTCAAGTAAGGGATAGAGCCCTATCAATAGCAGGGCCTACATTATGGAACACCATGCCATCAGAAATCAGACTGCACAAAGACATCAAACTATTCAAAAAGAGCCTAAAAACATGGCTATTTAAACAAGCATCCCACAAAGGGAAGGGAGACTAGCACCCAAAGAATTGCAGAAAGCGATGAGTTTGTGCTTTTGACACAACACACCTACTCATAATGAGTGTTTTAACTTTTAAGCAGAACAGATAACATGTAGATTATTAATAATTTTGAACAAATTGCTAATACAAATCAGACGGAGACCTCAAGGCCTGCATGATCACTGGAATAGGAAATCAGACCTACTTTTCTGTTTCTATGGCCTTAAAAGCCTCCAAGTCTTTTCGTATGGTTGATTCCTTGCTACAGGGGAACAGAACTTCTCATCTTATTTCTCTGCAGCCATATCATAATCTAGTTACCAGAGGCAGAGTTTCCAATACAAAAAAATAAGATACTTTCCTTAGAAACGACAGAAGGGCAGCAAAATGGGAGAAAACTGGTGTACTACGTTAGATCTCGTTATTCAAATAACCATCTATTGCATGAAATGAAAACAGAACAGTGACATCTGTTTCCTCCCAGGGCAGAGCAGCTCTAGTGCCCAATCTAATGAAGCGAAAATATGGTGTAGAATTCACTCACCTACTCTCAGGTTGGTCTAAGTGAAGAGTCCTAGAATCTAAGCAGTAACTGTCAGCTAGGAGCCAGGCTCTGAAACACCCAATCGGGTTTGACTTTATACAACTTGGAAGTTACCGAGAGCCCCCAAACTTGCAGTGGAAACTTTTCCCTTTATATAGAGTTCAATATTTTAGAAGTACAGATGGCAAACAGTAATTGTCCTTCTGTATTAATTAAAGCTTTCAGTGTTAAAATGTCCTTGAGCTGTCCCCTTGCTGCCTGGGAGCGGCCATATTTGGGAGTCTCGGATTACGTCACACATACACTATGTTACATTTGCCGGTTCGCAGGCAGACACCGTGAGTCAGCGCACTCACCAGACCCTTCCAGGACCTTCCTCATGGCCGAACGCTGCCATCGTGGCCGGCGCAGCAGGATGCCGTTGGCCCCTCCTAGCGTGCGCGCCAACACCAGGCCACTTGAGGGACCCATGGCGGGAAAACCCCCATAGCGCCTTTAGTTGATGTCATCGGCCTCACACTATATAAGGCTGTCTCAGATGCCCTTCCGATGCCTCAGCAAACAGGTCCTTTTGCTTGGTCTCCAGCCTTCAGCCTCAGACTTGCCTCGTCTTCAGTCTCATCCCCTACCTCAGTCTGGTCTTTGGATCTGACCTTAGTTACAGACTCTGACTTTTCCTTTCCTGCCCTGACTCCTGGACCATTCTGGACTTTGCCTTAGCCTGGTCCACGCAAAGACTCGTTCGCTCACTGTTGGCACAGACCTTGGGGCTCTCTCTGCCCATGAGGTTGCATCAACTGTGCCACGGCAAAAGGGGCTCAAGCTCATGCCATTCGCAACACACCAGCCTCTGACTGGTTGATATAGTGCATGTGATGATGTTTGTGCTCAGATCCAACATGTGTGACATAATTCATTACTATCTCCCACACACAGCTGTCCCCAGTATTGCAGGGTAATTGTAATGAAGCAGTTGAAAGCATTTCAAAAGCGGTGACTGCAAGATTTTTAATCCATGCGGAACTAGTATTATGACTTACTAAGTGTATTCTTGAAATTCTGGACAGTACAGAAAGAGTTCATTTTTCTTTCAAAGTAACACGGGGAAAGAGAATGAAATTACTTGAGCACTACGTTTTGACTTGTGAAGGGGAGCACAAGACTAACAGTATTTCCACTAGCAACGTCAACAGGTTGACTGGGTCAAGGTCATGCAGTGTACCCCAGTTTCAAGATAATGGGACTAAGTATAGCTCAACCATCTGATGGTCGAGGAATCTCAAACAGTTCCTATTTGAGGGAGAGGTAAGAATGACAGAGGAAAATTACTTTGGATCTAGTGTCCAACCAACGATGCGACTCCTGTCTTAACAAGTAAACTAGGTGTGCCATGTTTCTGAAGTAGTGAAACAGCTCTAGCAGTGATATAAAATGCAGATAAAAAGCCCAAACCATCTCCTTATCAACAAGGTTTGATACGATCTAAAAGCCAAGCACGCCAGCGAGGTTTCACAGATGTGCTGTAGAGAAGCAGACTAAAAAGGCGGGTATCCTGGAAGGCTGCACTCCCATCGTGTATCGTCTGGATCGACGAAGGCGGCGTGCAAAGCTGCTGCAGAGCAAGAACGATCACTCAGGTACCCGTTCATCGAGTCTGTCATCGGACCACAGGGTCTCGTCTCCAGCTCGGAGAGTTCTTGAAGAGAGATTTGCCTCGCCTGACATCCTGGTAATCTGCAGTCATTCCAAACCTATCCCAGGTCCTGTGCTGCTTATTTATAGTTAATTCTCTCTCTCAAGGGGCTCTGGCCTAGTCCCGCTCCTCTTAGCAACCAAAAACAAACAGGACAGAAAGTACCAGAATGGCTTTTCTATGCAGTTAAAAAAACGAATTGAACTAGCCCCCCAAAAATCCGTGTGTGTGAACAGTCTAGGAGTCACCTTAGGTGGATGGCATCCCAAAGGGAAATTTCATAACCGGCAGGTCTTAAGCTTGAAACAGGTGTTGACTCCAGCACGGCTGCAAGGTTTTGGTGCGCACTATGAGTGGAGGGAAGGGGAAATCGAAGAGGAATGGGGACACTGAAGCAGTAGCATTTTATGTTTAGCTTTCAGTTACCTCTGCCCCTACAAGCTTGAGAAATTTGACACTTTAGCTAACAAATTCCGACATGGAATTTCAAATCACGGTCAGGCCCTGTATCCAAATTACTCCAAAGCTTTACAGATGCACAGCTCTCCGGAGACAAAACAGCTTGCACAAGCCCTTTCTGCAAGTTGCGTGTATGCCAGGGGGTTGAGAACACGCCGACAAGAAAGATGATGGAATTTGTGAAAAGTCGGCAGGAGGTTATGAGAGGAAAGTATTCAGGCTTGGAAGACGCAGACGCGCTACTGAATATCAGTAAACCACGATGTGTTAGTCAAAGTGCTGGGAGAGGTTATGGTGGTGGATGTAAAGTAGCAGTCAGGAAATATTTCAGTGGAAAAGCCCCGGTTGGGAAGGAAGGAGCCCACCCCCAGGCCAGGTCAGAATTTTATTTTCCCTGTACGCACCAGGATCGGTCCAGACTGCTGGGTTGTGTCTCCCTTCCAGCAGGTGGAGTCAGAGAAAAAAAAAAGTTGAAGGCACCTCCTGATAACCCAGTGCGCCACCTGCCATCCCTCAGTATTTCTCTGACTCCAGCAGGTGAAGGAAGGCATCCCCTGCGGTCCTGATCCTTTCTAAAATTGAGTGTTTGTTTCTATCGAAAGGGGGTTCTTTGCTCCTTAATGATCATTGACTAGATCAGCCTTAGTAAGTACTTAAACAAAAAAAAAAAATTAAATTACAATTAAATAAATTTGGTTAGAGCCGCATAAAGGGCTTTGTGCCCATAAGCCTTGATACCCGGAGGGAGTGAGTAATACCCGGGTAGGGGGGGGGGGATTTACCGGTGGTCCGGTCCCTCCCCCTTCCTCTGAAGGGAGCTATTTCCTGTTACATTCCAGGGAGGTACATTCCCCTGAATCACTGGCTCCATTTTTTGTAAAAAAAAAAAAAAAAGTACTTTCAAAGCCTGCTCTAAGTACCCGGGGCTCCGGAAGAACTTACTGATTTTTTTCTATTTCTGCCTTGCTGCGGGAATCACGGTGTTCGGGGTGTGGAGAGCCGGCAGCGCGGCTCTCCCACGAGAGCCTCTGTCACAGTTGCCTCCCCGGAGGTGAAGGGCATTCCGAACTGCCTATTTCAGGCAGATGAGCGTCTCTGCCGCGTTCGTGCGGCTTAGGAAGGGCTCAGATAGCTCCCTCTCTCCATCGGCCTGCCCCGTCCCCGTTAAATGCGGGAACGGCAGCCATTTTGGAAGTCTTGGGCTCCGATGCTGCACAAAGTCCTGGGGGAGGGGATCTTCCTCCGCCGCTTTCCCCTCATAGTTTAAGCCCCAAAAAGGCCTTTAGATGTGGAATTGGAAGCGCTGTCTCCTTCTGCCTTGCCCCCGGGGGGGTGTGGGGTGTCTTAAAGAGGCAGCATCCTTTTTCATCACAGTTTATTTTGCTGCTGCACAAAGCGCATATGGAAGCAGAGGCAGATTTGGATTGGCAGCAGTCTCCACCGGCTAGGGTCCCTAGACCTGCAGAAGGGCCTGTAGTTCCTGCAGTTCCTATACCCCGTCTAGCCCCTGTTCAGGTGCTTCCGCCACCAGCTATTCCCCTGGACCCCGCACCCCAAGACCCTTCCATGGCGGACACTGCGGGCGATGATGTTGAAGATTCTGCTCTCGTGGAAGGGGTTGACCCACAGGTGCTCCGCTTATTTCGCAGGGAGGAGCTGGACACTCTAATCCCTCAGGTTCTGGAAGAGCTTGATATTCCGGCACCGCAGCCAGTGGCGGATCCTTCCCCAGGGGACCCTGTTCTTGCGGGGCTGAGGGCTCCGCCTAAAGCATTTCCCTTTCACCCGAAGCTTTGGCAGCTGCTTACTCGGGAACGGGACGTGCCAGAGGCCAGTCTGAGGGTTAGTAGGGCCAAGGAAAAACTCTATCCGCTTCCTCAGGAGTCCATGGAGTTGCTGAAGGTCCCTAAGGTGGACGCGGCCGTCTCAGCAATTGCTTTACACTCATAGAGTGCCTTATGCACGCCAGGTCTATTTTATAAAGGCCCAGCGACGCGAGTAAAGCCCCAGGATGTGTCTAAGTCCCGGGGCTTACAAAAAGGGGCGGTCCAGGGGCGGGGTGTGGGTGGGGAGGGGCGATCCAGGGTGGGGGTGAGGCCAGAGGCCTCCAACACAGTGGCCATTTGCCACTGTCGGAGGATCATGTGCCGGGAGGCTGCCGGCACACACAACCTGCGCCTGCCTCCAGGCAGGAGCAAAAGGTTTGATAAAAATTTTAGGGGGCTTAGAGTAGGGCTGGGGGGGGGGGGAGGTTAGGGGAAGGTTAGGTTAGGGGAAAGGGAAGTTCCCTTCCAGGCTGAACTGATTTTGGAGCGGCCTGGGAGAGTACGGGGGAAGCCCACGGGCGTCGGTGCGCGCAAGGTGCACTAGTGTGCACTAGTGTGCACCTTGCGCGCACCTGCAAGTTATAACATCGGGCGTACATGTGCGCCCGCTGGGTAGCGCGCGCACATGTAGGCCTGCGCGCAGGTCTTAAAATCTACCCCAATATAATCAAATTTGAATTAATGACTGGAAGGGGGAGAGTAAGTAAAATCCACGGCTCCAGTGCTAAACTTTCAAAAGGGAAACTTTGAAAAAATGAGAAAAATAGTTACACAAAAAAAAAACAACCTGAAAGATGCATCTACACAGGTAAAAAATGTGCAAGAGGCGTGGTCATTGTTAAAAAATACCATTCTAGAAGCACAGTCCAGATGTATTCCACACATTAAGAAAGGTGGAAAGAAGGCAAAACGATTACCGGCATGGTTAAAAGGGGAGGTGAAAGAAGCTATTTTAGCCAAAAGATCTTCAATCAAAAATTGGAAGAAGGATCCAACAGAAGAAAATAGGATAAAGCATAAGCATTGGTAAGTTAAATGTAACCAAAACAAGACAAAATCAAACAATATCAGCCATTAAGTTAGATCCTAATATATCAGATAGTAAATACCTAATATAATTCACAATCTAATATATTAGGATCTAACTTAATGACTGATACTGTTTGATTTTGCCTTTTTTTTTTGTTTTGGTGTCATTGTTTTTGGCAATTTTCTTGGCCTTTTTTTGGTGTTTTAAGTTAAATGGAAGACATTGATAAGACAGGCTAAGAGAGAATTTGAAAAGAAGTTGGCCATAGAGGCAAAACTCACAAAAAGTTTTTTTTTTTTTAAATATATCTGAAGCAGAAAGCCTGATAGGGAATCAGTTGGACTGTTAGATGATTGTGGGGTTAAAGGGGCACTTAGAGAAGATAAGGCCATCCTGGAAAGATTAAACAATTTCTTTGCTTCGGTGTTTACTGAAGAGGATGTTGGGGAGGTACCCGTACTGGAGAAGATTTTCATGGGTAATGATTCAGATGGACTGAATCAAATCACGGTGAACCTAGAAGATGTGGTAGGCCTGATTGACAAACTGAAGAGTAGTAAATCACCTGGCCCGGATGGTATACACCCCAGAGTTCTGAAGGAACTAAAAAATGAAATTTCAGACCTATTACAATTAATTTGTAACCTATCATTAAAATCATCCATTGTCCCTGAAGACTGGAGGGTGGCTAATGTAACCCCAATATTTAAAAAGGGCTCCAGGGGTGATCCGGGAAACTACAGACCAGTTAGCCTGACTTCAGTGCCAGGAAAAATAGTGGAAAGTGTTCTAAAGATCAAAATCACAGAACATATAGAAAGACATGGTTTAATGGAACAAAGTAAGCATGGCTTTACCCAGGGCAAGTCTTGCCTCACAAATCTACTTCACTTTTTTGAAGGAGTTAATAAACATCTGGATAAAGGTGAACCGGTAGATGTAGTAAACTTGGATTTTCAGAAGGCATTTGACAAAGTTCCTCATGAGAGGCTTCTAGGAAAAGTAAAAAGTCATGGGATAGATGACGATGTCCTTTCGTGGATTGCAAACTGGCTAAAAGCCAGGAAACAGAGAGTAGGATTAAATGGGCAATTTTCTCAGTGGAAGGGAGTGGACAGTGGAGTGCCTCAGGGATCTGTATTAGGACCCTTACTTTTCAATATATTTATGTTTGAATTATTTATGTTTGAATTATTTTTCCATTACCTCCTGAACTTTATGTAAAAAACATGTTTTCGCAGATCTTAATCTTTTATTATCACTATGCCAATGATCCTGTAACTTTGCTTCGCCTTACCTAAATGATCAAGAGTTTCTGTACTTTGTATCATATGGTTCCTTGTTTTTAGCATATAGTTATATTTACCGTTCCTCATCTCATATAGTTATTGTTACTGATCCATGTAAAGGCTATGCCTATAAGTTCCAAGTTATATGTAAACCGATACGATGTGCAAACGGATATCGGTATATAAAAAATTCTAAATAAATAAAATAAAAATAAATTATAAATGATCTGGAAAGAAATACGACGAGTGAGATAATCAAATTTGCAGATGATACAAAATTGTTCAGAGTAGTTAAATCACAAGCAGATTGTGATAAATTCCAGGAAGACCTTGTGAGACTGGAAAGTTGGGCATCCAAATGGCAGATGAAATTTAATGTGGATAAGTGCAAGGTGATGCATATAGGGAAAAATAACCCATGCTATAGTTACACAATGTTAGGTTCCATATTAGGTGGTACAACCCAAGAAAGAGATCTAGGTGTCATAGTGGATAACACATTGAAATCGTCAGCTCAGTGTGCTGCGGCGGTCAAAAAAGCAAACAATGTTGGGAATTATTAGGAAGGGAATGGTAAATAAAACGGAAAATGTCATAATGCCTCTGTATCGCTCCATGGTGAGACCTCACCTTGAATACTGTGTACAGTTCTGGTCGCCGCATCTCAAAAAAGATATAATTGCAATGGAGAAGGTACAGAGAAGGGCTACCAAAATGATAAGGGGAATGGAACAGCTCCCCTATGAGGAAAGACTAAAGAGGTTAGGACTTTTCAGCTTGAAGAAGAGACGGCTGAGGGGGGATATGATAAAAGTGTTTAAAATCATGAGAGGTCTAGAACGGGTAGATGTGAATCGGTTTTTTACTCTTTCAGATAATAGAAAGACTAGGGGGCACTCCATGAAGTTAGCATGTGGCACATTTAAAATTAATCTGAGAAAGTTCTTTTTCACTCAACGCACAATTAAACACTGGGATTTTTTTGCCAGAAGACGTGGTTAGTGCAGTTAGTATAGCTGTGTTTAAAAAGGATTGGATAAGTTCTTGGAGGAGAAGTCCATTACCTGCTATTAATTAAGTTGACTTAGAAAATAGCCACTGCCATTAGCAATGGTAACATGGAATAGACTTAGTTTTTGGGTACTTGCCAGGTCTTATGGCCTGGATTGGCCACTGTTGGAAACAGGATGCTGGGCTTGATAGACCCTCGGTCTGACCCAGTATGGCATGTTCTTATGTTTCTTATGTTGTGCTTTACACAAGATGATAAATGTGGAATCAGGCCAATTACACCAAGGTGCATTCGAGGGATTCCCCCTCATACCACCTCCATCAGAGCTTTCCCCAATCCCTCCCATACCATCGGAAGAAAACTGGACACAGATGACGAGATCCACAAACAGCCTACAAGCTCTGCCTACCAGTGCTCTGCAGACTGGCCAGAAAGCAGGCACCCATCCACATGATGTGGGCAACCACACTGCTGGAATCAGAAGTAGTCAAATATAACCAAACCTTCCTCAGCTGGAATAATATACTGAGCAGTATAGTGGTGACAGCACAGAACTGGGAAACTAGAGCCTCCCAGCCTAAGACCACACTAAACATCAATATGTGGTCTTCAACAATTTGCTTAACCTCCCTATGTATTGCAACCATGTGGCTTCACATATACAGTTGGCAATGGATTCTCTTTGGGGGCCCCTCTACGTCCCTCCTGCTCTTTTGGGCTTCTAGCTCAATCAGAACCAGGTCCAGTTCCATGAGCCTTTAATTCAGAACCACCTGGGGATTTTTCCTCCTGTCCTCTTCATCGCACTCAGTCCAGTCCTCATCTGGGAGCCATAAAACAGCGGTTCCTACTACATCCAGCAATCCATGGGCCCGAAAATCCAGCCACTGGGTGGAACAGCGGCACGATAACACAACGCCCTCCCCCAAGGGCCATGAACACTGCTTCCATAGTGCTGTGATATAATTTCCTTCCTTGTTAGCTCAGTTCCTGCACTCATCTATCGGCTCTGAAGAGTGCTACCAAAATTACATATGGATCCTCCAGGACACCTATTTTTCAGCTGCCTAAAGACCTGATTTCACTGTTGGACCACACTGGTGGTTTTCTGTCCCCCGACCTCTTGCAACACTGTCTCAAGCGATTGTGGTGTGCTGCACAACATTCTGCTTCACTTGAAGAACCAGTCTGCGGAGCTGAAGTATGAATCTTTAGCAGGCAAAGTAAAAGTGGATCTTTTGTGTGCGGGGTGCCTACATCTCAGAGAAATCAGAATGTAAGTCATGTACGCCCTAGCATAAAAGGTCCGAAATTGCAAGGAATGGAAGTGTTATCCGTTGCTGATCTGGGTAGGAGATTCATTGTGTGCATTTGTGTTGCAGCTGTGCAGTTTGAAATGCACTGCCTCTGTGCTAAGGATTAGCTCTGTTGTATGAGGTAGATGAGAATTCTTTCCCCCATGCCTCTATCCCCTCTTGTGCTAAGTTGTTCTGTACAGTGTAGTTCTGAGGTCAGAACACTCTACATTAGGAGGGATAAAGTGGAGAATAAAGCAGTCCTGTGTTCCTTCCTGATGTGGAGAGTTACTGAAAGAGAAATGAGGAGAAGTCAAAGTGTGTAAATGGTGAGAGACATTTTATTAGTGCTTAGTATTTATTTGCATACATGTGAGCCTTTCTAATGCTTGGATAGCGTTGTCTTTAAATGTCTTCTAATTAGGATAGCGGTTTTTTTCCCCACCAGTGATGAGAGATTACTAATTTTCTTTTACATTTTCCTTTCTACCCACTTCTTTGTTTGGCGTTGGGCCCACTAAGTAGTTCTCACCATATTCAGAGGAGGTGGTGTGTGGACGGAAGTGTGGACAATTGTTTTTATCGAAGCTGTCACCCCCGGTGCGAGCATGCTCCGTGCATTTCCTCCATCATTAGAGTGAGGAAAGTCTTGTACAGGGTAGAGGCGTATCGAAGAGCTGGCATAAACAGGCAGTCTATTCAGTTTTCACAGGAAAACCAGAGCCTCCGAGCTGTGTTTCTCTTAAAACACAAGATGGGATTTTCGTTCACTGAAGTTTACGAGAAGCTTTCTGCCAGAAACTCATCTGGGTCCTGAAATGTGGGTGACTTGATCGCCTTAAAAGAAATAAAGATCAATTATGGGAGTTAGGTTTTTTCCACACACAACGTGCTTTCGGAAGAGACTGGGTTTTATTGGGGGAGGGGGGGGGGGGGAGGGCATATTTTGAAGCAAGAGAGGTTCACGGGAATCCCTGCCTTCGAAAGAGATGCTCAGGAGAGGGCCTGTAAGCACCCCTTGTCCAGGACGAAGTCACAAAGAAAATGCCCGGGGGGGGGGGGGGGGGGCAAAACATTTCACACATTCAGAATATATGTCTCAGGGGGGGGGGGGGCAGTCATTACACAGCTCCCCCTCCCAGAAGCAAACAAAATAAGCCAATACCTTTGTACTGAAGTAATTTCAATGCCTTTTTCGACTTAGCTTTCGGGAGGGAGTTTCACGCCCTTCATCAGCTCAAAGCAAAACCCCAGCAGATTAGTTGTTTTCATTTGAGGGGGGGGAGGAAGGTGGAAGGAGGGCCGGGGAATGGAGAGGGTAACTCTTCAGTGGGTTTGGCACGCTCTGCTGATTGAGGGCTGTAGGCTGCTTTGTGCTTGGGTTGATTTGGGGGTAATTGGTTTATTATGCGGGTAATTTTCGTGCGTGGCTCAGGACTTTGTATAAGCGATTAATTAATTAATAAATAGGTATCCTGGTTTAGAAGGAGCTGGTCTGGATGTGAAGGAAGTGCTGCCTCGGGTTTTATTTTGGGTTTTTTTTTTTTACTATTGTCCCTTCCCCTTTTCAAGCGGGCGGGCAGGAAGAGAGAGAAAAGAAGGAACAAACGGTTCCCGAGGGGCTAACACAGCTAAGAACAAGATTTTAGTTCTTCACGGTTTCCACTAGAGAAGAGGTGGATGGGGGAGTTTTCCTGTTTTAAATAAGAGGAAGCAGAGCTTGCCCTGAGGGCAGGAAGCTCCTTCTGCAGCTGCTTTAGTGCACACAGGTGGAATAAAGGGGGGGGGGGGGGTGAGAGACCTGGGAGTGCATCAGCTGCCCCACTTCTGGGCAGGGCCAGCGCTAGGGGGGGTTTTCTGCCCTGTGCGAGCAATTACTGTGCTTCCCCCTCCCCCGCTCATTCATTCTCTGTCCCGGGACCAGCTCCCTTCAGTGATATCCTGAACGATCTCCTTCTAGACGAGCAGCCAGATATCTGCACAATCACTGAAAATGGCTCAAAGAAACAGACTTAGTCATTCTGAACCAACTCCCTACCCATCCCTACGATGTCTTCTCCCTTCCCAGGCACAATAAGAGAGGGGGAGGTCTCTTGTTGGCTGCCAAGAAAGATCTTAAACCGATCCCTCAGGACAGTTAACACCGCCCCCAAATTTGAAATAGGCTTTTTCAAATCTTCACAATTACAAATCTGCTTAGCTAACAACCCCCCCCCCACGCTGGCCTCCTCCCCACAACGCCTCTCCCCTCATCAAATTTATTGCCACAAACATAGATATGGACGCTGCAGCTATCATCCTCGGAGATTTCAATCTCCACCTCCACTCCATCCCACTATCCCCCCCCTCCTATCCTCCATCTCGGCCATGGGCTTTAAACAAATCATCTCCAGCCCTGCTCACAAAGCAGGCCACGCCCTGGATCTGATTTTCCACAAACTCCCGCCTCCTTCATGCGGACTCACCCACCTGCACCCCCTGTCCCCTGGTCAGACCACTCGCTCATAAAAACCAAGCTCTCCCTAAATAAAACTCTGACCCCCCCAACCAAAAACAAAACAACACCATACAATACAGAAAACCCTGCACTAAGGAAGAGCTGTCACAACTATCCACAAAACCCTCCACAACCAGAGCACTCGTTGGCTTAATGACTCTCTACGCTACCGTACATCCAACAGGCCCACCAGAACTGCCCATAAAGGAGTCCTGTCTAGGCCCTCTCACAAACTCTCCCATCACATCTCCACCAAAGAACGGGCCTTCTCCACAGCTGGAACTCCAAGCCACCCGACCTACGCCAAGAGCACTGTACAAAAAAAAATCTAAAAACTTGGCTATTTAAAACGGGCCTACACATAACAAACACCCCCATCCTTCTCGCTCCCAACAGCCTCCTCTGCCCCCTACCCAGATGTCTAATTCTATTACAGAAGTTTGTATAGAGTTAATTTTTCTCTCAATCTCTTATTTAATGGCCCTCAAGTCCACTGGACCCTTTATTTCCTCTAATCCACTCGTCTTGTTCCTTCATCTTCCTGTTACATGTAACTTTAATTTTTCCCTTTCTAAAGCAGGTTGTTTGACTAATCCCCGTTAATTGTAAACCGATGTGATATGCAAATGAATGTCGGTATAGAAAAGTTTTAAAATAAATAAATAGATTCCTCCTCCTCCGCTGCTGCCGCCAGCCTGTTCCTTTGTGGAGAAAAAGCCGTTCTGCAGCTGCTCTTCCTGTGATAGCACCACAGTAACTGAACACCCCCGGTGCTAGCACTTCCTGGGTTCTCATCTCGCGAGAAATGAGGAAAACCTAGCACCGCAAGTGTTCAATGCCACGGGGCCTACACCAGAGGAGGAGCTAAAGGACGGGCTTCCTCTGCTGTGGCCTCCTGCTTCTGCTGCAGGAGGGATCGGGTCCTCTGGCGGCAGCAGATCCCATTAGTTACTTTAAGAAAGCGGCTCCTCGTGAGCACGGAGGTCCAGGTTCTAATCCCACCGCCAGCGAGTCACTTCACCTCTCTACTCCAACACAGTCTGTAACCTCTCTTCGAAAGAGACCCCCCCCCCACCACCCAGCTGTTCTACCTTTCACAGCACCGTGTGCGCCGGCAATGCCACAAAAGCAGGGACTACTGGAGAGGAGCAGTCTGCTCCTCGCCCCCTCTGCCGGTGTTTCTGCCCTAGAAAGGTAGGGCCCCGCACCAGCCCACACCCAGTCGGGCCTGTTTCCGTCGGCTTGCTTTCAGGACATTCAGGATGCGGGGCTTCTCAGAGATCGGCCGGCACACCGTGCGATGTGATTAAACGGGCAGGGGGGGGGGAGCAGCAAACTCTCTGAGGACCGGGAGGGTAAAGAGATGAATATTGCGAGGATTCGGGGGGGTCCTGTGCTAATGGACGCACCGTACGTTTTTCACATTGAAAACTATCAGATAACTGGAAAAATGTTTACACAGAACCAAAAAATAAAATACATCTTTGATAAAATGAGGAGGAGAAAGGAAAGAGATATTAGGGGCATCTCCCTTTAAAGGCCGAGATGCTGGGGGGGGGGGGGGGGGGGGCAGGAACGGGTTCCTCTTTCAAATACTTTATCTGTCTGTGGCAAATGTGAACGAACCCAGCGTCCCCTTCTGGATGAGTTAAACATCTGGCAAAGGGCTCGTGCCCTGGGGGGGGGGGGGGGGGGGGGAGGGGTCCGGAAAGCGGCCCTCTCCCCAGAAGCAGCTCCCAGGAGAGGAAGGCCCCCCCTTTCTATAAATAGCGCCTTCCCCTCCGCCATTGTCAAACAGAGACAATGACTTTGTTTTTTCCCTTTGCTGCCTGGGCTCCGGCTCTGCTGTGCTGAAGTGCGGTAAGGATGCTTTGATGGGCTTTAGCTCTGATTGCTCCCACGACGTCCCGGCTGCAACGCCGCGCTGCAAATCTTCTTCCCTCACTCCCTTGAGCGAGGGACTCCAATCAAGCCTGCTTATAACACTGGCACGGGGCCTGGGGGATAAGCCTGGCGGGTATTTCATTTATTTATTTATAGAATTCCTACAACCCGCTCCTTCCTGGGGTGGCGCCCAGTGGTTAGAGAAGCAGGCCAGGGGTCAAATCGTGCTGCCCGGCCCTCGGGGGAAGTCGTTTCACCCTCCATGGCAGCAGCTACGGACTTTGTCCATGATTTACCAAGGTTTTTCTCCCGTTCTGTGTCTAAGGGGAAAAGCCTTAGGCCCTTAGACTGTGAGCCCCTCTGGGCACCTGAATGTCACCTATTCTGAAGTGCCTGAAAGACAGAATATATAATTAACTCTCTCAGCACAGTTAAGAAAAATAGAAACGTAGAAATGACGGCAGAAAAGGACCAATGGTCCATCCAGTCTGCCCAGCAAGTTCGGGGAAGTTTCTGCTGCGCCATACAAGTCATCCCCATACTTATCGGTTTCCCAGACTGTCAAAGTCGGGAACCTTGTTGCTTGCTGTTTGAGTCCAATTCCCTGTTACGCTCTGCTGTAGAAACAGAGCAATGTTGGAGTTGCATCAACAGTTTCAGGCTTATCGGTTAAGGGTAGTAACCGCTCCACCAGCAAGTTACCCCCATGCTTTTGTTTTCCCAGATCGTAAAATTCAATGTCCTTGTTGGTTGCTGTCTGAATCTAATTCCCCTTTTTCTCTTTTCCCCCTGCCGTTGAAGCAGAGAGCAATGATAGAGTTGCATCAACAGTATGAAGGTTTATTGGTTAAGGGTAGTAACTGCCGCACCAGCAAGTTACCCCCATGGAATCTTTTCTTCATTCCCATCCTCGAGCCTTTAGGAATCCACAGTGTTTATCCCATGCCCCTTTGAAATCTTTCACTGTTTTTATCTTCACCATTTCCTCTGGAAGGGCATTCCAGGCATCCACCACCCTCTCCTCAGAAGTCATTTGATGGAGACCCCCCACCATTTTGGTCTTCCTTCTCTGGACCACCTCCATCCTGTCTCTGTCCCTTTTGAGATGCGATCTCCAGAACTGAACACAGTACTCCAGGTGAGGCCTCACCAAGGATTTGTACAAGGGGATTATCACCTCCTTTTTCTTACTGGTTATTCCTCTCTCTATGCAGCCCAGCATTCTTTTGGCTTTAGGTATCACCTTGTCACATTGCTTCGCAGTCTTCAGATCTCTAGATACTATCATCACAAGGTCACTCTCTTGCTTCGTACACAACAGCCCTTCACCCCTCATCACATACAGCTCTTTTGGATTACCACTAGAGATGTGAATCGGAACCGGTTCCGATTCACATCGTGATTTATTTTTTGTCCGGCCCAATCAGGTTTTTTTTTTTTTGTTTTTTTTTTTTTTAAATCGGCTGTGCCCGAGCCGATAAACAAAAAACCCACCCCAACCCTTTAAAACTAATCCCTTAGCTTCCCCCCCACCCTCCTGACCCTCCCAAAAACTTTTTACAGGCCATCGGCGCCATTTTGATTAGTGGCAGCCGACAGCCCGGGAGCGGGAGATCGCTCCTGGGACCCCCCTGGACTACCAGGTATCTATAAAAAGGTTTTTTTTTTTGGGGGGGGGGGGGTCGGGGAAGCTAAGGGATTAGTTTTAAAGGGTCGGGGTGGGTTTAGGGGTTATTTTTGTGTGCCGTTTTTCCCGCCCTCCCCCAAAACGATAAGAAACCCACATGAATTTAGTGGGGTTTTCCTATCGGTTTCGGGGAGCCCCCGATTTCTGACGATTTTGAAAATATCGTACGATATTTCAATTGTCAGAAGTACGATTCACATCCCTAATTACCACACCCCATATGCATGACTCTGCACTTCTTGGCACTGAATCTCAGCTGCTATATCTTCGACCACTGATCAAGCGTCCTTAAATCACGTCTCATTCTCTTTACTCCCTCCGGTGTATCCACTCTGTTGTAGATCTTAGTATCATCCCTCAAATAGACAAACTTTACCATCTATTCCTTCCACAATGTCACTCCCAACACCGATCCCTGTGGCACTCCACTTAGGTAGGTTCCCATTTACCATTACATGCTGTCTTCTGTCCATCAACCAGTTTGTAATCCAGGCCACCACCTTGGCGTTTACTCCCAAACTTATTTCATTCACAAGCCTCCTATGCAGGACTGTATCAAAAGCTTTGCTGAAATCCAAGTAGATCAGATTGAGCGCTCTTCCTCGATCCAATTATTTAGTTACTCAATCAAAAAAATCAATCAGATTTGCTGACAGGACCTTCCCCTATTGAATCCATGTTGTCTCTGGTCCAGCAATCCTCCTGACTGTAGATAGTTCACTCTCCTTTCCTTCAGAGTCTCCATTACTTTTCCCCCCCAAGGTGAGGCTAACCGGCCTGTAGTTTCCACTCCTCTCTGCTCCCAATCTTGTGAAGCGGGACCACCACCACTCTTCTCCAATCACTCGGCACCACTCCCGTTTCCAGGGATCTATTTTACAGGTCACACAGTGGACCTGCCAGCACATCTCTGAGCTCTCTCAGTATCCTGGGATGAACCTCATCAGGCCCCATGGCCTTGTCCCCTTTCAGTTTTCCATACATTCCATACATTCTCTTCTGTAAACAGAGTTTCATCTACCCCATTTCCACCAATTGTCTTGTCAACCAGCAAAGGTTCTTCTCCAGGGTCCTCTTTAGTGAACCATAGAACTCGAGTAATTGTTTAATATTTCTGTCTTTTCTTCACCTCTCTCCACACATTGATCATGGTCACCTTTTAGTTTCACGATACCACTTTGGACCTTGCTCCTTTCTCTGATAAATCTGAAAAAAGTTTTGTCACCTCTCTTTACTTCTTCGGCCATCCTTTCTTCCCCCTTTTAGCTTTCTTGATTTCCTTCTTTGTCTCCCTCAGTTAGCTACTTTTAATTAGATAGGATGATTGACATGGATACATTGTGATGGGATAATATTTGCATTTTTATTGTGTCTTATTAGACGGGAATAGGTAGGTCAGTTGGAATTGGTTATGGGTTGTTATAGTTGGGGAGGATGGCTTGGTCGGTCGTGGGGATCAGTGGTTATTGATTGTTAAAGAGGCTCCCATAAAAACAAGTTATTTCAATCATTATGTCCATTACTCTGACATATAAATTGTCATGCCAACAAAGTCATCCGAATCTCTCCGATGCCTACGAAAGGACAGGTATTGCCTTTTCATAATAAATAAATGGCGGCATGCAAACAAACACTTATACAGTAATCAGAGGGACAAAACTTCTTTGCATCTATAAAATGTGTGTCCTGCAAGCAGGATCTCAAAGCAGTTTACAGGTCTAGGATGGAAAAGTGCGCCTTTGGTGCCTGATCTGTAGGAAGGCTTCCAAAGGGGGAGTGGACAAAAACCACTATTGGCAGTAACAGTACCAAGCTCATGAGCAGATTACCAAAAATCAGAGCGAGTGACAAAGCCAGACAGCACTATCACAGCTCAATGGGACTTTTCACACATGAATGCAAGACATACTTTCATTTTAGATAGTTTTCTGTACTTTTTAAAAAATTTATTGAATTACGAACGTACTGAATAATGGATGCACGTGAAAGACGTGCGAACAGGAGGAAAAAGTGACTTTCTATTACATTTCATGGCAGAACATGATGGAGAGAACGCTCCGGCTGCTTCATCGCAAATCAATCTGTTGGGAAACGGGAAAGCAGAGGAAACCAAGGCTATAGCAAAAAAACAGGATTTCCTAACACAGCAGCAGTCCCTGGTCAGCTTAACTCAAGCGCCTACCAACCCTTCCTACTCTTCTAGTGAATCTCTCACCCCCGGGGCCAGCACTGGACACACGGGGGCCCAGCCAGAGCCTTCTTACACACACACACACCCCCCCCTCTCAAACCAACTCTGCTCACCCCTGCTGAGTGTCATCCATGAACTGTACAATTACAGAGCAATGATTACTTCTAAAAAGGGACCCTGGCAGGTATGTAAAATGGAAAATAAATGTATCTCCGAAAGAGAATCCTGCTATCCCAGAATGGTTCATTGCCATCTATTCAACAGTGCCTGGCATTTCTTTTACCATTTTGGCTGTTTGCTTGCCCTTCACCAAATTGAGAGTCCTACGAGCGTGACAAGCCATGCTGCAAGGGGCCGATATCTGTTTGCAGATCTGGTGCAGTAGCAAAGGTTTGCAAACTGGAGTGCCAGGACTCTGGATCAGCTCAGCAGGAGCGGCCAGCTTTATACAGACACTACCCTGCAGATAGAAACCCAGAGCCCGTGAACTCGCAGCTCTCATTTTACCAACATTAGCAGTGTCTCTTTAATCACCAGCGCACACTGCGAGGTGCGATCACAAAGCAGAGAAAGGCTGAGAGGTCCCCACGCCATAAACCGGGTAATAAATATGAATCACAGCAGCAAGGACCGGCTGACAGAATTAGGATCCCTTTGAAATGACTTTTCGGGCCTGTGGACTGCGAGGCACATAATTAAATTGTGATGCAAGCATCCGTCCATGAGCGATTGTGTACAGACAAGAGACAGATAACCGCGCATGAAGTCGAGCAGGGCCAGGTCTGCTAATTTGTGCGGCACTGCAGATCTAGCCAAATGCATGCAAAGGACTGAGGAGAGGGCATAGTGTGACGACTCTCTCAAACGAGTTATTCTCCTAGCTTCTGAGAACGAAGCCCTGGTACTGTCACACCGTGTATGACGCTCTCTGAAATAGCGCACCAGCACCGCACTGAAGGCGCAAGGGAGAGACGCACCCACAGCATAGGCAAGGCTGAGAAAGTGCCAGTTTACCAAACAAGTGCCCACAGTGTACTCACAGCACTAAAAAAGTGCAGATTTACCAAAGGAACGCATGCTGCACTAAGAATACCGGGAAGGCACTGATTTACCCAAAAAGCACCGATTTACCAAAAGGAGCACATACTGCACCGATAACACCGACATGGGGTTGATTTACTACGAGGAGTGCACACTGCATTGATAATACTGGCAAGAAGCTGAATTACCAAAAGACAGGAAACAGAGAGTAGGATTAAGTGGTCAATTTTCTCAGTGGAAGGGAGTGGACAGTGGCGTGCCTCAGGGATCTGTATTGGGACCTGTACTTTTCAATATATTTATAAATGATCTGGAAGGAATACGACGAGTGAGATAATCAAATTTGCAGATGATACAAAATTATTCAGAGTAGTTAAATCACAAGCATTGTGATAAATTACAGGAGGACCTTGCAAGACTGGAAGATTGGACATCCAAATGGCAGATGAAATTTAATGTGGACAAGTGCAAGGTGATGCATATAGGGAAAAATAACCCCTGCTGTAGTCACACGATGTTAGGTTCCATGTTAGGAGCTGATTTACCAAAGGATCACACACTGCACCAACAACACAGAAAAGCTGCTAAAACTTTAGCTTTGGTTTTTAAACATTCTTTTTTCTGGATAAAGAATATGAAGGTTTTGATTTATATCGACTAGACTGATGCTACAATTATCACCGTGAAAATAAAAACAGGCCTGGCCCGACCTGGCTGACCCAGGGACTCAGTTGGTAAGTGCTGTGCACTGCGCACTGTGCACTGTGCCTCTGCAGCGTCCCCTGCCTCAGGGGACGCTGCAGAGGCGCAGTCCGATGGGGAGGGAGTCATGGTCATTGTTTGCTGGCTTCACCTAGTGGGGCCAGATTCGAGGCCCTGGATTACAGGATTCAAGGAGCCCTAGTGCATGCTCCCTGGCCCGTCACTACCATGACTTGGCTCGTGAAAGTAGAGTAAATAATCCCTGGACAGTTGTGGATGAAGGCTCAGGGCAGCAGATCCCAGTGCTGGGAGCCCAAAAGGAGCAGGAATGAGAGTGCCAGGTCAATAAAGCAGGCACGTGGCAGTAATTATCCAGCCTGATTAATCACGGCCTGAACACCTCAGGAGCACTGAAAGCGAGAGGTGACATGAAATGCTGGTATTGTGATACGCACAGCACCGTGACTGCACACAATACACAGCGCACACGCGCACAGCACTCTCCTGCAAACCCAGGACCCAGTTACTAAGCAGGGAGTTTCACAGAGCTGCAGGGGGGATGCTTTAAAAGTGCCACCCTGAATCGGGAGGGGTTTCGCAAAGAATCAACAACCTGTGCAGTGCCCGGCCCGCAGGACTTTAAATCACCCGTTCTCCTCCCGTCTGCCTGCTGTCCCCCCCCCCCCCCAGGGTTGTGAATGCGCTCAGAGCAGCAGTGCTAAGAAAAGCACATTTAAACCATCCACTGCGCAGCTACAGCCCGGAGATGCGCTCTTTCCTTCTGCTGCTATTGCATTCCTATCAATGCTCAGCATTTCTGTAAGCGGCGGCGACTCCTCAGTTCCGTTCTGAGACGCAGTCCTCAGAATGGTAGACTGCATGCTAACCTTCAGGAAAAGGCTGAAAACTTGGCTTTTTAAAAAAGCGTTCCCAGGCCTGGATTAAAAACCTTCACCTAACAGCACAACTCTTCCTTAAATATTGGACTAAAATAAGAAACCGCAAACTTCCCAGGCATATCCATCGCCATATTATTATTGTCTTCTGTTATACATTTGCATTATATTGACTCAATTTTGCTTCACTGTAAATACTCTGCTGTTTCAGCTATCTCCCCTTTCCAGATCCCAGTTTTATTGTAACTTTCTCTCTCACAACCTTGCTCTTGTTCACCGTGTTTCAATTCTCTCTTCCTATCACACATTGTTAATTGTAAACCGGTTTGATTTGATTTCTGTCAAGAAAGTCGGTATAACAAATAATAAATAAATAAATAAAAATTTCATTTCTTACACACACTGCCAAATCAGATACGAGACCTGTCCCTGGGGCCGGAAAACAGCAAGAAATGAACCAAAGAGTTTAAAAGACATCCCGCCAACTCTAAGCCTTGTACAGAGCTGCTTTGCCGAAAATGGCTTTCCAGCTAACCCCACCTCGCAGAGGCGAACCGTTTCTTCCCAACGCTCAACAGGGTCTTTAGTTCAACCTGCACCTCCTTCCATTCACCCAGAAATAACCCCCTAAACACCGGATAATTCGGTCCGGTCGCACTTCCAACAGCTCAGAGCTGCAGCCCTCCGGGCCTGCCACCGAAAAAGCTTCCACGTTTCTGAAAGAGAAGGGACTTGGAGTAATGTCCCGCGAGATGACCACTCAGCAAGGTAACCCCTTAAGTAGCTTCTGCACATACCGAGCTCCCATACCCTTAGGGCCTTAAAACATTCATATTCATCCGTTAAATGTCATGCGTCCCCTAACAGGGAGGGGGTGGCACCAGCTCTACGGGGGCAGCCAAACACCATCCTTGCCGCCCTATTCTGCACAACCTGCAGCCGCTGAATGCATTTCTGCGGGAGCCTCACAAACAAACCATTACGATAATCTAGGCTAGGTGAAACATAAATCCAAATCAGTGCCTGAAACGACGAACATAACCTCCGTAACCAGCGAATTTTAAATACATCCTTTTCTACCACTGTGGAGATATATGGGATTCCAGACTGAACAGAACGGGCCTCCCCAAATCTCTCACCATTCCCCGGTAACTAACTTCAATATCATTGAGAGTCTGGGGAGGGAAGTTACCTCCACCACCACCATCCAGAATGGTTATCCATTCTGGAAACAAAGAGGTGCCTCTTCGTAATGCCAGGCGGCGAGAGCATGGAAAGCAGGGATGCAGCCTCTGCAACGAGAGCAGAGCCCAGGGAAAGCAGGGATGCAGCCTCTGCAACGAGAGCAGAGCCCAGGGAAAGCAGGGATGCAGCCTCTGCAATGAGAGCAGAGCACAGGGAAAGGGATGCAGCCTCTGCAACGAGAGCAGAGCCCAGGGAAAGCGGGGATGCAGCCTCTGCAATGAGAGCAGAGCACAGGGAAAGCAGGGATGCAGCCTCTGCAACGAGAGCAGAGCCCACGGAAAGCGGGGATGCAGCCTCTGCAACAAGAGCAGAGCCCACGGAAAGCAGGGATGCAGCCTCTGCAACGAGAGCAGAGCCCACGGAAAGCGGGGATGCAGCCTCTGCAACGAGAGCAGAGCACAGGGAAAGCAGGGATGCAGCCTCTGCAACGAGAGCAGAGCACAGGGAAAGCAGGGATGCAGCCTCTGCAACGAGAGCAGAGCACAGGGAAAGCAGGGATGCAGCCTCTGCAACAAGAGCAGAGCACAGGGAAAGCAGGGATGCAGCCTCTGCAACGAGAGCAGAGCCCACGGAAAGCAGGGATGCAGCCTCGGCAACTAGAGCAGAGCCCACAGAAAGCGGGTGCAGCCTCTGCAATGAGAACAGAGCACAGGGAAAGCAGGGATGCAGCCTCTGCAACAAGAGCAGAGCCCAGGGAAAGCGGGGATGCAGCCTCTGCAACAAGAGCAGAGCCCACGGAAAGCAGGGATGCAGCCTCTGCAACGAGAGCAGAGCCCACGGAAAGCGGGGATGCAGCCTCTGCAACGAGAGCAGAGCACAGGGAAAGCAGGGATGCAGCCTCTGCAACGAGAGCAGAGCACAGGGAAAGCAGGGATGCAGCCTCTGCAACGAGAGCAGAGCACAGGGAAAGCAGGATGCAGCCTCTGCAACAAGAGCAGAGCACAGGGAAAGCAGGGATGCAGTCTCTGCAACGAGAGCAGAGCCCACGGAAAGCAGGGATGCAGCCTCGGCAACTAGAGCAGAGCCCACAGAAAGCGGGGATGCAGCCTCTGCAACGAGAGCAGAGCACAGGAAAGCAGGGATGCAG